>NC_061108.1:84299098-84344098 GCF_015104395.2 Macrobrachium nipponense
TTAACGATACAAAATCGTTGTGATATTATCGAGAAAAGGTATTACGGAATAGAAAATTTTTTAAACATTAACCTTTTTGCGTTTCAACGCTTCATTTACATTTTCTTTGTCTAAACACTTCCTTAAATATGTGCCTTTGGAAATTAAATGCGTATATTTATTTTGACTATAAAGCTATTACTGTTTTCACACGCCCACACACACACACACACACACACACACACACACACACACACACACACACACACATATATATATATAATATATATATATATATATATATATATATATATATATATATATATATATATATACGTATATATGAGTGTGTGTAAGGAGATACATGTGCATGTTGTCTATTTTGTTTACTACATAGCTCTATAGTTACGAGCTCGATGTTTTTAACCACAGGCAAGTGTTTAGCCATTTGTTTCGCGTCAAAGTTTTCAGAGTTGTAACATCTTCACTTACTCGTAAACGTATAAAGTTTTTTATTTTTCGAAAACATTTCATTATTTAGTCTAGCATGATTATCGACAAGTGCAATCTGAAACCACGCTACGGAAAAAGATAAAGGAAATAATGCTATATCATCATGCTAAATACTTCTAGTCCAGATATAAATAGCGAGGCGTACCCGCCAGAATCTACAAAGAGCACTTGACAAAAATGAGAGTATGCCGACATACGTTGATCATCGACATCTTCGTTATACAGTAATGTGAAAAAAAAAAATTCATAGATTAAGGGTTAACGTTTGGACACGTATCCAATTAATACATATGACTGATGAGAGGAAAGTGAAGATAATAGCTAAGGAAATAGGTGAAAAATATGCTAGAGTTACAGGTACTGAAGTGGAATGCGTTTATAAAGAGTATGCAAAAACTCAACGAAGGATTCATAAAGTGGGTATAGAAAGGTAAGGGTATGAAAAAAAAGCAGGTGGTTTGATTATTAAAGGAAAAATGGGACACTGCCTGATTGCAATCGTGCGACAAAAATGCTATATAGCAGGAAAGGAGCAATATAGAAAGGAGCGGCAAAAGATTTAAGGTTAGAGAATATAAAAAATTTAGAGGTATATCTGTGGAAATGTTTTGAGAAAAAAGTTGATCATCGGGGAAGTATAAAAGTAAGATTTATAAGTAAATGGATGTGAGAATATGATTTTCAGTTAATGCAGAGAATACTTTGAAGGGAAGCTGATAATGAAGAACCGAAAGATGATCTGAATGATTCAAGAGTTCGGAGGTAATGTAGTATAACTTCCGAGGACAGAAGAAAAGGAATACTCCGGTAATTCAAGGGATTTTTTAAACCGAGATTTAGTGGGAAGCTGGTGAGAAGGTGATGGCACGACTGACCTGGATGTGTGAGGTATGTCTGGGTAAGGGAAACATTTTAGAGGGGATGGTAATGGAATAATCATTCCTTTGTTTAAGTGTGAAGGTAGAATTCTTTCTAACTACTCGAAGATCTGATATTTAGCAACTGTATTGTACGCGGTTTCCTAGAGTAAAGTGTCCCCATAAGAGGTAAATGTAGCTATGCACTAGGAACGAACCTGCCATTCAAGTGGTCCATGTCGTTGAAATAACTTTTCTGGTACTGTTTTGTTCAAAATTTCCCCAAGAGCTATTGGAAAATTGGATGGAGAGGCGGACCACACCATGCTGATAAAATATATCTCTTCTATTTCCTAACAGTATATAATCCAATCTAGGTGTGAAGAAATTTGTTAACATACTGAAGGCATGATTCGCCAGTACTGTGTCGGGAAAAAGAACGGACTAATAATCGTATCTCCCCAAAGAGCAACCTAGACCATAAGTCTTGGGCAGTGTTGCACGCGTGCCTTCTGAACTCAATGGAAATGTTCAGTACCTCGACATCGAACTATATGTTGGCTGAATGAACCGTTCGGGTGAAAAATTGCTTCATCACTGAATATGATATGCTTTTCCAACTGCCTGTGACGCAGGAACCACTAGCAATAATCTACAGTTGATATCGGTCATCACTGTGTAGTTTTGTCCTGGATTAAGTTGACTTCATGTGCATGGAAGTAATTGACAAGCGAGACGAATCCAGCTTGAAGTTACAGATCCTTAATACTATAATTTTACGTTTTTGCTTTCATGGGTTCTCATCTATAAACCTGCATTCCCTTGAAGTGATTTTGCGATAAGTAAACATTTTCCTTCGTCCACACTCTTGAGGGAAGGTCAGATTTAGCTTTTTGTTATGGAAATATTTAAATGATTATGTTTATGTTTGTTTAGTGAATACCAGTGATTGCTGAATCTTCCTTCTAAATGGGTCAGAGCACTTTTCAATTAATGTTTTATCCTGAATTCCTTACGCCTTGAAACCTTTGCTATTGTATACTGTTAACTTTTGAGATGTCTTCTTCCTGTCTCTCTGGCACAAACTTTACTTCATCGTAGTTCTTTTCTGGGGTCAGGTTGAAATTATCTTTAGTTTAAAAGCTTTTCAAAGGTCTACTGGCTATCGAATTTAAGATGATCCGAACCTTCGTAATACTTTCGATACGTGGGAGTAATGTTTTAATGTTAACATCCATTGTTCGCTTTTCCTTTGGGAGAGGTCTCCTACTGGGGTAAGTGTCATTGGTGTTACTGATGATGTGTGCAGTGTGAGGTGGCTGGGAGTGACGCGGACTAATGATTTAAAATTCCTTTTCAAGACGCCGTGCAAACAGATTGATATCAAAGTAAAAACTGCAACATAAAACACTAAAACACCAATGCCATTTTGTTCTGTAAATGAGTATATGATGTAGAAATTCGGTTCCCCATCATACTTAAAAAGATAATAGGCTAAATTACGATATATTTTCAATTTCACTTTTCCATCTTCACAGTCACTGACCTGGAGTATAGGAAAGTAATCAAGCGCCTTAATCATGTACATTGAAATCAGATTTCCCAATTTGCTCTCTTTTTTTATACTTATTCAGGATACTCGTTTTGATCGCTAAGTTCTCAAAATAATGAACCTGAAACACTCCTTTGCGTCTACAATCTCAAATCAATTACCACGACACCATAAAGTTTTCCTCATTTTGATTCTTCAATTTAGGTTCTAAAAAACCCAAAACAAAAAACAAACAAATAAATACTACCATTTGCAGTGAAGAAGAAACCACATAAAAGTTTCCATTATATTTTGTTTGAGGTCAGTTAATTATCATTTATAGAGACCTGTTTGCATCTTGCCTACAAACGCGACTCAAATATCTGCATAACTACGTGCGTACCTAGAGGGTCTTTTTACAGTTACTTGAGTCGGCCTATGGCAGCGAATAACACTACAGTACCGGGTTTTTAGGTGTTAACATGGAAAAGGAAAAGGAAAACATAAAGTACATCTATGTTGAAAGTAATTAGTTATACAAAAAAAATGAAACTTAAAAATGCAACAGGTGAATTTGTTATGCCTTTACAAAAGCAATATTTTTTCTCGTGAATCCTCTTGAATTACTTTAAGCTGAAATTTCATTCACCATAGGTATTTATTTTCTGGGTCGAAATAAAAGCTTGCAATCAGATTTCAATTCAATATGTGCGCAACGCTTCTAAGATATATTATTTGGGTAAGGCAGGGAAGAGATTGTGAGTGAGAATGTTGATGAATAATTGTTAGAAACACGCAGAAAGAAAATAAAAAAGAAATGATAAAAAATGTTGTCAACGAAGTAATGAAATTTTACCGTGTTTATTTTTTGTAGCTTCGTTGAAGAGCTTTTATAAACATAATCTGTATAAGGTAACTGCGTCCGTGAAAGACTCCTGAACTTAGCATATCGTGAACTCGTACCAAACCCTAGAAGTATGCTTCAAGGTAATCTCAACCAATGCGAATGAGAATCTTTGATGTCTTTTCATTAAAGTTCAGAGGTGAATGCACAAGTCTTAACGGAAACTATTTTAAAACTTTCATTTAAGAATTCGTAGCTCAGGAAATGAGAGTAATGCAACAAATGCAAAATGTTAAAGAAGAGGATTAAGTCGCCAGGGAAATTACGACGGCTGAGGAATCATAATTATTATTTCGTGTTGTGGTCTTCATATCATTCACCTGTAACGAGTAGAAAAGTAAATATGTGCCTTCCGTCTGCCTCGAAATATATGACAGCAGGTAAAATATGCAAAGCCTTAACAAGAGGCTTTGCCTCACTGAAATATTTAATGTTAATTACATTTCAAGCATTGGTTACACAGTTTGACGAGTTTGCCCTTGAAGAGAGTCACGCTAGAAACATTTTCTTTAGCTGAATGAGCAAACAGAACAGATAAAAAAAAATAATACTACGCTTGCGGGGCACACTACAGTAAACATTGCCAGTGATCCAACAAGCGTATTTATTACCATATCTTTCCATTTTTTAGACTGATATATGATAATTATGTAAGATTTTAATAAAGTGATTATTTAATAAACCCAATGGCGGTACATATTTTCAGGAAAAGGATTTAGGTAGTTTTATATGTTAATATTAAATATTTCGGTTAATACTGGCAACTTTCATGTTGAGTAGTTTGTTTGTAAAATGCTGCATACAAAAAGAACTTAAACCTAGTTTTATACGTTGCGTATTATGTAAACACATACGTACCGTGCATCTGTTAATATGATGTGTTTGAGGGGATATAAGTGCATGCTATAGGCACGTATATTCATATTCATACACAGTGTTTGTGTTAACTAAAAGGTGTATACTACGTCGCGCGCAAGAGCACACACACACACACACACACACACACACACACACACACACACACACATATATATATATATATATATATATATATATATATATATATATATATATATATATATATATATTCTTTTCTTTCCTACCATTTGTGGTGATTACTTTGCCTCTAGCATAATCCCCTCCATGAGGTAATTTGATAGCCGTGGACGTATAACGCTTTTTCATCCTTGTTTGCATCGTAATAGTATCCCAAACTGTATTTGGAAATACTCGTTGTTTCAAATGTCTGAGACTCGAGGCTTTTTTAATTAAGTAGATAAGCAGCGGAATCTTTCATAGTGACCAAGAAAATCAGATATGATTGATCTTGACGTCTTGGACCGCATTCGAAGGATGAAAACTAATTATCCCCATGGCTTAGCAGGAATCTAACAAATTCCATAACACTGAATTGCCTCATAATTAGAAACTTTTGTAGGATGAATACCCCAGTGTACTAACAAAACCATTATTGTTTAAAAACTGGTAGACTCACAATTCATAAAATATAACACTTAACTCTTTGTTTTACACACACACACACACACCCGCACACACGCACTCACACAAATATATATATAATATATATATCTATATATATATATATATATATATATATATATATGTATATATATATATATATATATATATATATATATATATATATATATATATATATATATATATATATATATATATGAGTGTGTGTAAAACAAACGGAGTTGATTTAAGTGTTATATTTTATGAGTTGTTGCTCTACCCGTTTTTAAACAATAATGGATATATATATATATATATATATATATATATATATAGTGTGTGTGTGTGTGTGTGTGTGTGTGTGTGTGTATGTATATATTTGAGGTTGTGTGTGTGATTGTATAAATGCTGTAATTTGAATAAAAGGCACACGAAACTTTGATTACATTCAGTTGAAGATAGATATTTTTCATGTATTAATACAAATGTTATTAAGATGCGCCAATATCGTATATGGGAAATAGTAATGAAATATGAGCTACGGTAGAATGTTCATAAACATAAATAAATTTTGAAGAGTATGCATCAATCAAGAATAAGGTTATTGAGTCTGTAAAGGGTGCTATAAGGGAACAGTACCATATGAAAGAAAAAATATCCCCACGGCTGGGAAATGAAAAGAGAAGTTTTGCGGAGTAAGAAAAGAACCTGAATTGAACTTGCAGAACGAAATGAAATGCCTTGAAATGGTAAACAAGTAGATGAATAAGGTAGCAAAGACGAAAGGGAAGGAGACAAAGGTAAGGTAAGGAAAACTTAAGATGAAAGGGAAGTTGAAATGTATGAAATTAGAATTAGGCGGGATCAGTGAGAGAGAGAGAGAGAGAGAGAGAGAGAGAGAGAGAGAGAGAGAGAGAGAGAGACGAGATGAGAGAGAGAGAGAGAGAGAGAGAGAGAGAGAGAATGTTTACAAATAATTTTAACTGGCAAAAAATGGTGTAACTGGATAGAAAATGTCTAAAGAGAATGTAGCCCTTTGCTGAGTATAAAATTATTTTCAGTAGTGGTAGACTGCAAACGGTAAGAGAAAGATATATACCAGTGATTCGTGATCGGATATGATTAAGAAAAATGAAAGAATGATAATGCATGTAGAACTATCTGTTGACGATGCAAAGAAGGCTGTCAAAAGGTTGAAAATTGTAATGAGCTAGGAGGTAATGAAAATACAAATAAGATGCTTGGCCACAGGAGTTATAATGAGCTTGAAGGGTTCCCAGGAGGTTGCTTCAGAGGGATAGGTCAGATGTATGATGACTCGTTTGCCCGAACAGAACGGGGAAAGAATAGTAATGAGTTTTAACGATATATCACTGCTTACTAATAGTGCCAAGTTGGGTTGCAGTTTTGATTAAGAAACACAAATAACAGAAGTATTGTTGAAGAAAAAGTAGTGTGCGTTTAAACCAGGAAGAGCTTGAAAAGGGCAAGTGACAGCTGAGACGCACATAAATAAATAATAATGTAACTTGACTGGTTTAGAGAAAATTTATATCGTTAACAGTCATTTATCGTGGAATGTGTTGATGCGTTGTAGAGAAGGTAATTGATTGCGAGAACTTAAACATTTTCATGATGAGAGAGAAGCTTGTTTTGAATCAGGAGCAAAATGACTGAGTGGTATTTTGTAAAAGTAAGAAATATACAAGTCGGCGTTGTTTTCATAAACATCTGATATTTTCTTTGGGTGGGGTGTTTTTACGATCTCGATTCTCGAGATCGACAGGTTCTTAAAAGTTATAAGCAATTGGGCTGTAATGACTGATGACAGGTGACAAACAAAGGAGGGAGGAGCATAACAAAGCCAAAAAGTTACCTTAAAATTAATTTATTTACAAGAGTTAAATACATAATGTACAGTGAGTCAAGGTTCTGGGTGGCAAAAACACAACAAAATTACAAACTAACAATAATAATTAATGTAAAACCAGTCTAAGAATCAATAAAATCCACCGTTCAATAACAAAGCCAAAACAATGACAAAATAGGCTGTATAAGGGCAATAACAATCTGTAAATATAATTAATAGAAATAGGCAGCATAATAAATAATTAAAATTAACACTGAAGCGGCATAATGATAGTCAGAGCAAAAGGGAACACTTCTTCAAACGATGAGGACAACAGTCCAATGCCGGATGATCAAGACAGAGCCGATTCGGCAACCACCTCGTCCTTGAAAACAATATGGACATCCTCCTCGACCACTGGACGAAAACACGTCACTGCTGCTGCCCAGTGAGGTCGGTCTCGACACGTCGTCCTCTCGACGACGAAAAAACGCCATTGCTGCTGCCCAGTGAGGTCGCACTCGACAAGTCGTCCTCTTGACGACTAAAACACGCTATTGCTGCTGCCCAGTGAGGTCGTACTCTACACGTCGTCCTCTCGACGACGAAAACACGCCGATGCTGGCCAAAGGCTGTCGACCTCCAACTCGAAGTCATACTCCATACGACGACTTCAACCAAATAACCAGGTATCCAGTACCTGGCGCTGCCTCATGCTGGTCCACAGGTAATCATACCTGACTGCCTCTGACTGACTGGTTGTTCTGCCCTCCAGAACCTGACTGGTTGTTCTGCCCTCCAGAACCTGACTGACGAAGTTTGACGCCATCCAACAGACGTCAACTCGCCAGCAATTAAAAATCAAAAACAAAGGAGGCAACAATCCACCAAGGGAACAATCGGCAAACGATTGTTCCTAACAGGTGTTAAAAGACATCATATGTCTTAATGTCAATGTAGGTCGAAGTTTGTCTGATATTAGGAAGTTGTGATATGGGTGCCAAGCAATGAATGTTTACACATGATATTAAATTAGTCAGAGATAATGTAGAAAGTGTGCAGAGATGGCAGAAAGCAAAACAATCTGATAGAGAATATTAGCCCAAGGAATATTTGGAGTTTATGGAAGTCAGGGAGATTGAGCACTGAATATCATTATGATGAAGTTGTTGATTCACGTAAATATCTGAGGTTAGATGTAACATGATGGTGGGAAATTAATCACAGAAGGGGAGAACGAAAATAGACACAGGATCTTCGCAAACTGTTCGAAAGATGAATGGAGTATCCAAGAAAGCAGCAGCTTAATCTTATGATGGGAGTGAGTCAACTGTCCTATAAAAACGTGAAGTGGAGAGAATGCTGACTGAAGAGTAGAGATTGCATAGAATATGCAGGTCAAAATGGAATAAAAGTGTGTGAAATGGGTCAAAAATAGACCAGAGTATTTTGAAGTAAAGTGATGAGGTTAAGGAAAGACAACGTGATGGAAAAGTACGTATAGTTCAGAAGTAATTGGAATAAGGAAAAAAAGAAACAGACAAACACGAGTCATTGGGTAAGGAGAGGTGCTGAAACTGAATGGCGTTGTCATAAAATATGCACTCGTGCTAGGCTTTAAGGGTGAGATAGAAGTCGGTAGTGGCACTGCGCGCGCGCGCGTGTGTGTGTGTGTGTGTGAAAAAGGTCGGTATTCGAATGAAGAGCCTTCTTTGTAGTTAAATGAAGCGCATGATGTTATGGACGTTTGCTGCACAAGAGGCTCAGTCATGATTCACCACTTAAGGGATGGTTATGGGTGTGTTCTTTTCATATTTTTCTCCGAAGTGAGAGAGAGAGAGAGAGAGAGAGAGAGAGAGAGAGAGAGAGAGCAGTAGTTTCGCACAGAAAAATAATCCTATAATTGTTGCATGTTTAATAATAATAATAATAATAATAATAATAATAATAATAATAATAATAATAATAATAGTATATCATTATTTAAGAGAGGCCTCGTGACAATCGTAATCTTTCTGCTATTGACAGTAATGTCATTGCTCATTATTATTATTATCATTATTATTATTATTGACTGTTGGAGATAGCAGGTATTAGATTACTGTCCAGATTATTAGCACAACTAGTGTTCATGGGCAAACAATCATGTTATTCTGACATATCATGAAAGGAAAGTTGTCTGCGAACGTTGTTACACTAATAATGATAGCCGAAAGTTTATGGGTTCAAGTTTAATTAAATATAATGTAGATTTAGTTAGCTAAGTAGCATTCCATTGGCATTTGCTATTTACGTCTGTTACTTACTTTATCTTTCCTGACAACACCGTTTATCCGAAATTTTGGAAATTACTTCGGTATTTTGCGCTAAACTGTCTTATTCATGCAATCTATGCGGTCATTTATCATCTCGCAACTCCAGAACCTGATTGTTACTTGAACTAAAAACTCTTTAAAACCCACGCCCCTTTTTTGTTTCTCCACTCTTTCAGGTGTTTGTTTGTTTCAAGTTTTTTTTTCCTGACAGACTCTGCAACTAGTTAATACTGTCACCTTCATTGTTCAATTTACTGCAAGAAACCATTTAACTACTGCTGTAACGTTCGTCTTCCTTAACAATACTTTGTAACTAATACTGACTTTTAGCTGACTTTTATTACTTTAGTCGTATCAGGGTTAATAACTCATCAACCGTCACTGGGGTATTTACTCGCAGGAGTCAGTGGCGTTATTTGTTCCATCAGTAAAATTGAATAACATCCATTTTTTTCTCTGCCAGCCGTCCATTGCTTTGTAGGTCTTGATATTTCTTGTAATCACGAAGTGCTTTAAACAAAGCACTTTTTCGTCATATTTCAACTAACTTCTTTCAAGAAAAGTGATATGAAATATTCTCTTGTCACATAACTACGAAACAATAATATATATTGCACGCATTTAAATAAAATCTCAGCTTATTGCTTTGTTTGTCATCTCTCTTTCTGTATCAGTGGCGTTATGGCTAGAGAGAGAGAGAGAGAGAGAGAGAGAGAGAGAGAGAGAGAGAGCCATTAAGATAAAAGTGAAAATATATAAAAATCCAGAGAGAGAAACAGAATATACATTTGGTCGTAATATAAAAGCGTATTCTCCAACAAAGTAGACTCTTCACACCTTTTACCCTGAATCCTCTTTCAAGTGTATTACTGCGCTGGTTAACCTTTTTGGGAACTCCACATCCGGTTGTTCCGGGTTGTTACCTTAAGGTACTAGTAGGCCGAGCTTTCCGTGTTTCTTAAAGAAGAAATGCCAAAACAACTCCGATTCACTAGGAGGTTTATGACCCTCGGTGCCTTTTCACCTTGCAGATGGTCCACACGATTGGCTGCTCTCTCTCTCTCTCTCTCTCTCTCTCTCTCTCTCTCTCTCTCTCTTATATACATACTAACTTTTATATATATGTATACATATATGATCGTATGCATACAGGCTCATGTATACATACATACATACGTACACACACGAGCGCAAACACACACACACAGATATATATATACGTATATATATATATATATATATATATATATATATATATATATATATATATACGTATATATATATCTGTGTGTGTGTTTGCGCTCGTGTGTGTGTACGTATGTATGTATGTATACATGAGCCTGTATTATATATATACGTATATATATATATATATATATATATATATATATATATATATATATATATACTGTGTGTGTGTGCTTGTTTGTTTACTACTGATGTGCCTACACAATATAAAAATATATGTTTTCATAAAGAGAATAACTGATAATATACATATATTACTGAACTGCTGCTTAACAAACCAGTACATCCATAACGACCCATTCCAAATTCATATATATTGGTGAATTCTCTCAAGATAAACGCAGATAGCGATGCCAATTGCGTTCCTTCACGGAACCCTAAAGAGTTTGCCAACTCTGTCGGCTCTTTCATCTTTTGAATGCTAATATACCTGCGTCAGTTCCAAGCCCTGCTCTTGCTCAACTGGTTGTTAAGGACTCTTATCGTGAAGTTCAGTTTTTCTTTGTGTGGGGAGTTTTTTTTTTTTTTTTCAATTTCATTTCTGGTGCAGGCAACTTTAGGCTTTTATTTAGTCCTGCTTTTTTATCTTATGGTTGCCTTCCCGAAATTCTGACTGTAATTGTACTTTCTTCGATTTTCCTTTCTTTATTAGTCCTAAGTTTCTCCTTTTTAAATATCCACATATCTTATTATTTTGTCATTTAGATTCAGTACTTTACCTCTCACTACCATTCATTCATTACTTGCTATATCAGTTTATGTCTTATCCTTCTCGATATTACACAATTAAGCTTTGAATTATGTGCCCCTTCTAGAGCTGTGACAAAGGCTTTAAAAATACGTTCTGAAATGATTTTAACTTAATCCAACCTACTACTGTGAGATTCAGGGCTTCTGTAACACGGTTTTTTGGACTTTGCTCCTTATCAAAGCATCGGATGTAGCTGAAAGTTGACATATGTATATTTTACAACCACACACAAATTTTAGCAGCATTGTCAATGACCTAAACCTGATAGTTTTAATTTTTATAGAGTAAAAATTATCCAGCCGATGCCATGGCCAATGATTACGAGCCAAGAGTCGAAAAACATTCATTACTTAAGCAAGGTAAACAACATTTGACGAAATGTTGCCCCGCCCATCCACCACAGAAACTCATTCACCTTATTCCATCGGCTCGGAAACTCATAGCAGTCAACAATGGCTAGCAGGATTTGGAATTTTCCCCGTTGTTGCAAAACTGTATTTGTCTTACGACTTGCAACTTTTTACAGTCAAGAGAAAGCCTGTGGCCATGACAAAGACTTTATGAATGGCGGAACGATACATAGATGTGGGTGGGGTATCTGTACTAGCGTAGTAATACTACTGTAGTAATAGCAGCAATATACATGAATTAAACGTTTAGGCCAACTGCTGGGATCCTTGAGGATCATTTAGCACTTCTTGCAACTACTCGAGAAATGAGTTTTTATAGCCAGAAGTTAAATTTTCTAATCCAACAATGCCCATGATAGCCTTCAGTGTTATCCTGAATTATAACGAGGCCAAAGTGGGTGGAGCCTCATGAAGTCATCATTCTGACGATAATTATTGATGAAGGTTCAAAGCCAAAATGCGGTAATGGCAATTTTTTTTTTTTTTTTTTTTTTTTTTTTTTTTTTTAGTAAATAGGTTGATAGCCAATAAATAAAAATTGCTTGACATTGGATATATCAGTAATCAAATCAAGCTTGTCTACTATGTTTTTGAAAATTACCAACTATTCCCTACATCTTGTCAATCTGATTGTGACCTATAAAGTAGACTGTAATTTCTTAGGAAACTTATTTTGGAGTTAGTCTAATAATCGAAGTGTTTTTGTATTGATTAACATATTTTGTTGGTTTGTTCATTATGACAATTATCAGTGGAGAGGTTTCAGAGTTCATAAAGGTGTACTGCTTTGCCTGTATTTACATTTTTATGTCATTGTTGCCAGAGGTCTAGCCTTCGTTACGTATAGCCAATCATCCATCGAGAAAGAGGGAAGAAATGCTGTCATAAGTTACGTAATGAGTGCGTTCGAAACCTTTTCTCTGAGTAAGTTGGCCCTTCTTAAAAAAAAAGTCACTTTTACATTATAAGCACCAAATTTATTCAACCTACGTAATGCAGAATACAGTCAAAATTTATGTGTAGATATAATGTGTATATATTCTGAATAAGCGTTATATTTATGAAATGCATAGATAAAAAGTTATTGCGAAAAAACCGTGTTACAGAGACCCTGAATCTCATAGTAGTCATTTGTCTACATGATTTCCCACAGCAAGGTGCGATGGCATCTAATGTATCATAAACAGTAAAGTAAAGTTACTGCATAAAAAGGTCTGGGTAAAATTTACTTTTAAATGAATTATTATTTCTGGTGCAGCTTTTCTAATTTTATGCAGGAATTGTGGAGTGCTTACAGGAAGAATACCTACTGCATTCTACTCTTCACTGACCTAGTTGAATCAAAGGACGAAAATCCGCCTTCTAGATCTTGCCTAGTTTATTTTTTACTAATGGAAAGTATTCCTGCACGTTTCTTTTAACGGTTCACTACAAAATTACTTTCGGGGGGTTTAAATTAGCGAGGATTAAGTCTCAGAGGATCATCTACCACAAATGCCATTTGATTTAATTACTCCCATTCCCCCTTGACCTCTGCACCCTGGAATTCATTAATATCCTCCCCATGTTCCATTATCTTTTAATTGTTTTAGAAATGGCAGTGTCATTGCCTGTGGGGGATGAGTAAGGAATATAGCTGTCTTCCGCAAGCGAAAGCACGATTTGTCTTCTTTCCAAGTTCCTTACTCCGGTAATTTCTTGATAATTCCTTACTACATGCCTTTTTCTCAGAATAGTTTCTATAAAGCGAAGAGTAGTACTGATAATTATAAAAAAAAAAAAAAACCTCAATAGTAAAACAGACGTAGTTTTGTTATGTCACACATTATTGCGTCCGCTACCAGTTACTATGCAAAGTGGAACGGTTAATAGCTTGCCTCAAAAATTTGCTTTCTGCATTTGTCTACCTAACGGGTTGTATGCCCCATATGCTGTCTTCGCGAATTTTGGAGTGTGTCAGGTAAAACTTTATTCGCGCAGGGAGGGTATTACCTTTAGTAAATAGGACAGTTTGTAAGATATTTGCGACTAATTATAACTTTACATGAATACAAACTCCCATGCATATGTACAATATGTATACTGCAAGCACATTTACTGCAAATAATTTGCCTTAATACTCCATTTACCACCCAAATGAGTTTGAATGTAAACCCGTAAATCCTACCCGGCAGTACTGCAAATCATTATATATTTGTGATTCCCTGGTGTTTTTTATATTGTTCGAGTGGCTATCCTTGCAATAAGTTCGGCCGATTTTAGTAACATATATACTCGCTAGAACGGGCCATTATTAAAAGTAAAAATAATATAATTTAAAAAGAATTCTAATAACATATCAAGTTTGTACACTTAAACTAGCATTGTATAACGCTCAGAGGAAGACCTACGGGTGATTGTTGGAGGTGACACGGTGTTTCTTATCGTTATCTTGAGTTATATTTTTCAAGTTCAAGAGATAATTAAAAGTGAGCTCTTAGATGTTATACAAGTAACATTAATGCACGACTAGTCTGCTTTGTAGAAGAAAACTTACTGACGAAGCATTAATTCAGATTTAAAGTCTACAATTCATACTGACCTAGCACAACTCTCGACCCTGCTATTGTCCGGATTTCCCTCGGTATAGTTAAAGCCATAATTCTCTTTCTTGTGATTACTGTCCATAAATAGGATGGCTTATATAATCTGTTTGTACTTGGATACAGACAGCAAAATAGTGCGAGGTAAGTCTGTTTTGTGACAAGCGCCGTTGCAGAGCTGACGATTTTAATAACTGATTTAAACTCATAATCGAAAACATCAGTTTAGCCGAAAAGGGCTGAAATTTCAGCAAAAAATGTAAGAGATGAGACTCAATCCTTCATATTGGGATATTGCCGCTGTACAGCCAAAATGAGGTTGGGTTGTAAGAAAGGGATGTTAATAGGTATGGTTTTCCCATGCTTTCTTGTACTGACCCTATGGTGGGGTTAATTTATTAGGGTTCCTGGTGGACAACCACATATTTCAATAAATTATAGAAGTGTCGTACCTGAAAGACATTATAAAGTGCTAATATTTACTTTGGCAAATTTGTGATACACCATTCTATAACCACTGAGCGTGTGCATTCCCTAAAGGTACAGACATTTAGGACCTAATTTCTCAAGTTTTATATTTACAGTCTGATGTCTATAATATCATTCCATCTGAATTCTATGTTGATAGTAGCAGTCTAAACTATTATAACCAATGCATGAGTATCATCAAAAATGATTCTGAATTCTCGATAACCTACCATAAGTACTATATATGAGCATAATACTCCGTCGTCATTGTGTAAAATAGTTATATCGATTTTCTAGCACTGTATTACCTCCATGGCTGAGATAGATAGAATACTTGAATAGTCTAGAGCTGCTGTGTGTTGTTTTTGTTCTTCGTAGTGTTGTCCATTTCCCGAGGTGGAATATTGATAGTGAAGCTGTATGTGTTTGTAACTTCACTGGACATTTGAGACACAGTACACCACTGTGCCCACTAATATAGTTGAGCTATTCATTAGGTTTTGTATTTGAGTAAGCATCACTGGTGCAGATCTATTGAATGTTAATATGGATAAGTGCTAAATTTGAATCATTAATGTATACTCAAGTTCGAATAAATAAGGGTGGGGGGTGAGTCTCCCTGGAAAACAGAAGTTATCTCTACTTTCCGACTTTCGTGTATGATCCTTGGAAAATTAGTTAAGAGCACTAGTTTACATGTAGGGACTACTTGGTGTCAAGTTCAATTCCAAAACAAGCACCGTAAATATATATTATTTTAATTATAGTTACATTTAAATACGATTCTAAAAACAACAATCATTAGCCAAATGTTTTGTTGTAATTTTTGATTAGTAGATTCAAGAACTTTGCTGGGGGTATCACAGGTCAAGACCAAAGATACCACACAATAAGTCTCAGAGTATTTTTTTCTCTTTTATTCTTATTTCTAGATTTTTTTATATTATATTCTGTTATTGACGCTACTTTAACGTCATGAGTGATATTCGTGGGCACTATCTCAGCTACAATGAAAGACTTAGTTCTCAACTGGTCTAGTAGTTTTGGGTTTATATTGAATGCTGAATATCTAATTATATTTATAATAACTTGACTGTGCTTTCTGGCGGATTCCTTCGGCACTGATGAAATGATGCATATTGATGCCCCATCTGATGAGATGCTGCTCTACAAAGAGCACCTTCACATTAATTTTATAAACCAGTTTCACATCTAGGTAAACTATGTAAGATGGCATCCTCGTATTCAGCCTTAAAAACAACGGTGGAAGCACCAGAAAGACCTTAAAGAAAATACATATCTCATTAACAGCGTCTTACCTTTATATATTGCACAACTACATGAGGTTGTTACCAAAGGTTATCACGGAGACTGCCAAATTAAAAACTTCAACAATTTCGGATGGATTTCGAATCTATCAAGTCCTTGCACAACAGACCGTGCATTTATTAACTTTTTAGCAAGTGAACAGAACAATATTTTCGCTGGAATTGTTTTAATGTGAAGAAGCCTTAGAAAGAAAGACTCAAACTGTTCTGTTCCGTTTTTTGTCAAAGACTTAACTTATGAAACGCTTTCCTCAAACAGTTTGTCTACAAACTGAACAAAAAATTTTCCTTTTCTGTAATCTCGGAAACGTTTCTGATTCTCAGGGAATAAATGGTTCATAACCTCAAACTGATCTCTAGAAAAAACTGGTTATATATATCATAAGTTTTGGGTTATAACTCACCCAAGTACTATGTTAATTTTTGGGTGATTGCAACAAACAGCTATGATTTGTTGAGAGTTTTAGTTAAACTTGTTTTCTGGACGAAACGAGTCGCTAACACTTTGTTTGGGCCTACTTTTTCTTAAGGTCTGGCATAAATTTGTAATTTACTTTTCACTCGAAAAACAATAGATATCTTTGTAATGAAACCCTATTCTAATTAAAAATTTCCTCTCCATTTTAGAATTTTAAAAATTAAGCTAATTATGCTTCTTTAGTTATTTCTTCCTCTGGTTTTGGTTTATTTTCTAACACTCACATACGAGGTTTTCCGATTTCGTGATTGAAGATTGAATCACGAAAAGAATGTGATTATTCCCGGAAGAATTTCTTGCTGTTGAAAATATTCTCCCGTTCCTTCAGCAACCTGGACTAGCCTTTTTCAGACTGAATGACATCAGACTGAAACTTCTTTCATATGAAATTTTTCAATCACCAGCTGTTTTTCACTTGCATATACTTACTCGCGAAATCCACGCTAGGTTTCTGATACGAACGCTTTGGCAGTTTTATTCAAGACAAAAATTGTTTTACATAAGAAAAAAATGGGTGTATGCCTGTGTATATGTATGTGTGCGTTTGTATACCTTTTCCTTAGAGGGTCGCTCCATAAACATACATTATAATTTGTAATCAAATAACTAATTTACTGGATGCATAAAAAAGACAAATTTTTTTAACTTGTACTAAAGGTGTTAGTCTTTGCTGTTAATTAGGTATTTTTGAATGAGGTCACAACCCGACAATTTCAACATCCAGGCTGCAACTTACCACAAGTGAATACTTATCAGTCACCCAACCCAATTCACGCATAAGAAAATAGAAGCAAATATTAACTCATGAAGACATAAGGATATACTAATTCATCTAATTTACCATAATTGCAAATGTGATTACTACAACGGTTTAATCCTTTAACCTTCGTGCTATGGTTACTTTCAACCTTTCCCTTACTGCAAACATTTTCAACAGGTTATGCGGTTTATTTTCAATATATCCAGTCGACAATGTATTATCCTCCACTATCATTAACATTTCCTCAGTCCAAAATTATTTCCTTATCCTACAAGTATGCACCTTCATCTATTTTGTCCTGGTTATTTGGCATCAATACATCCAAACATATTAAATAGCTATAGAGATACTGTATAGACTTTGCAGCCACCATGTAGCATCATCATCACAACTATCCTAAATTTTTTTCTAAGCTCATGTGCAAAACAAAGGGTAACTTTTCCCTTTCACTCGCTAACTTCTAAATACTTTACTCACGCGTTATCTTCCTTTAAACAAAAACCGTTTTCCGCTTTTCATTGTCTTCCTTTCAATCAATCATTATGTAATGAATTACTGTAGACATATTTCATTCCAATTCTCACCTCGTTTCTCCTTAGCTATGATTTACTATTGTCCAGTAACTGTCAAACAAATAATTCACTAGGTAGAGTTATAGATACAGGTGGATTTGTTGGAACGAGCTTCTCTTTCTCTCTCTCTCTCTCTCTCTGTATATATATATATATATATATATATATATATATATATTATATATATATATATATATATATATATATATATATATATATATATATATATATATATTATATATATATATATATAATATATGCATTCAGAGAAAATAGGAAAAAATTACAACCATTTTCTAAAGAACTAAACAGACAAACTAAAAATTTAGTCACCAGAGATAGAATATGTTTTGATTAGATTCCGTTACCTACCTTTTGTTGAATTAGCGTAGCAAAGCTGACTAAATCAGTATAAGTTAATGACGTAGGATCCCAGCAACAGAAATCAAACTATCAGCTCTATGAAATCAACAGTAGGTGGACTACGCGAACCTTATCAAATTTATGCTTAGGAGTTTGGTTGAAGAGAGTAGATTAATTTTCTTCAAACACTGTTGAGAAACTTCTGCGATCTAAGGTAACAAAAAAAAAAAAAAAAGGTCACCTGGTAAAAAAAAAAAAAAAAAAACAGCGAGTTAGGTTGTCCTCTTCTTTTGACTTTTTCTTTGCCACTTCTGCAGGGATTTACGCAGTCAATTCATTCATACAGATGGCTGGTGGTTTTCTGTTCCAGAGTCTCATAAAATTGAAAAATAAAATTGTAAAATCATATTAAATGGGATAAAGTATCGGAATTTTGAGCTTCACTTGATACTTCCCGGTGCTTGGAGCGGCTACAGTTTCGTGGGCCAACCTTAGCTCCGACCAGTTTTCTTGTCCAAACCTACCACTAGATGGCGGTAAGTTCGAACAAGAAAATCGGCGGAAGAACACACACCCAAAAGTGGCGGCGAAACCAAAACAACAACAAACAATGTAGCGGGGTTTTTGGGTGGGGGGAAACGGACAATTCGAAACTGTTGGGGTTTCATAAATATGGAAGTATGTTTATGCTTATGGACAATTTTCTGGATTGTGCTAGATTGCAAGATATTCAAAGTTTTAGCTGAAGAATACAATTCAGTATGGACTGAAGAACAAAATTGGGGAAAAGTGAAAATAGTTTTAAGAATAGATATAAGAATACGTCTTTAAATTCAATTAATAAAAGTGGCTTTCTTAACATAGAAATGAGAGGATCAAACAATGAGGAAATATGTGATTATCCGAGCGGCAACTGCGTAACAGAGATCATGTGCAGGTATAAAAAAGACAAGTAAAAATAGATGTGAATCAAGAACTTCAGTGGGAAAAATTAAGGTGCCATATAGTGAAGTAAATGTAAGGAGAGAGGTTCATTAATAATCAGATCGCAAAATAAAAATAGGCACTTCAATGCGTAACTGGATGTAGTGAAACAGTAATATGAAAATTTTGAAAATAAAGGGGGCATGTATTTGCCATATATGAACTTTATATATAATATATATATAATATTATAATATATATAGAATATATATTATATATTATATATATATAATATATATATATAACTTTGTATATATCTATATATATAATATATACCTAATATATATATATATATATATAGTATATATTTAATATATGTATATATATATAATATATACTATGATGATACTGTATAATATATGATATATAGATAATATATATAATATTTATTTATATTAGATATGTATATATATATATTTCATATATATATATATATATATATATATATATATATATATATTAAGGAGGTGATATAATGAATGATGAGAGGACAGAACAGGCGAAGCAAAGAAGGTAGTAGGGAGTATTTGTGGAAGCAGGGCGAGATTGTATGACTGAATTGTCGAGCAACTATCCTGTAGGGAATTGAAATGTGAATAATGAAAATGAGGGAAAAGAAAGAGTGAAAGGGTGAGAAAGGAGGCGATAAGTAAACGCGGTAAACAGGTTAGCATATGGGAAATCACAGTTCACAGACATTTGAGACGATTCAATCAAGTAGAAAGAAGAACAGGTTGGTGAAAATGTTGTATGATTTAGAAGGATAGAAAGGAAGAAGAATGAACAACTTAGAAAATACTGGATCGAATTATTTTGAAAAGAAAGACTAAATTTCCAGGATTCGGTAAGGGGTTAAACGCGCTAATAGATGTATCCAATATGTAGGTACATACATGACACACATGATTTTGCGTAATTTTTCTTCAAAGGAATTCATTCAAAGTTCGGCAACCGAAATATGAATGTGGCATTTGTGTTGTTTCCAATGACTTTCCCGTCCAATATTCTGCAGGAAGAATGAACCGAGATAAATCCGCATTCATTACTCTTCACCAACGATGGGTGGACCATGGAATGGCTGAGATGCATCAGATGTCAAGGGAAGAAGTTAAAATAGCAACAGGGATACAACATTCAAAGACAAAGGAAGGATTTTTTTTCTTTTTTTAGAGAGAATTAGGATACGATTGACTTAATAAATTTCTAAGTTGTCATCTAATATTTTTGGTAACTCAAATAATATACAAAATAAGTTGAGAGAAGAAAAGTACATATACAGAGCGAAATTTGTATTAGCAAACAATAGGTCCCCTTTTCCACCCTACTGCCTAGAATATGGACAAACTCACCCCTATGACATTTCCTCCTGTAGTTCATAGTGCTCCATCACTTTTCCTCTTTCCCTCTTCCCATTTAAAAGAAAGACTTTTCATACTTTCTCTTCCCTACCCACCCTCTTTTTCTCTTTTTCTTTCCATGTCATGGAAAGAAAATGTTAGCGAACTTGATTTTTTCTCACTCTTTCTCTGTTCGGCAGCTATGACCTTTGATGTTGTGACGCCGGTTAAATAAAATAATGAATCACTCAATCTGTCTCTCTCTTTGAAGTCAAGGTCCGACGTTGAAAAGTTTGCTTACTCCATTGGATTTCTGCACGCATATACGCACGTCGCAAACTCACAAACCTATGGTTACGTTGACAATTACGCATACATACACACACATATATATATATATATATATATATATATATATATATATATATATATATATATATATACACACACACACACACACACACACATATAAATATATATATATATATATATATATATATATATATATATATATATGTGTGTGTGTGTGTGTGTTTAAAAGATTGCAGGAGATGTACGTGACTTTATCAAATTAACTTTAATGTCATAATAATGATTTTAGTGTCATTTTAAGGTTTAATATTTTTATTTATCCAAGTAAGCTTTGAGAAACAGACATAGCAGCATTTAAAGTTCAAATGTACAAATTAAAGCCAGCCATAAAAAGAGGGAAAAATTGATACTTTGTCGTAGACAAAAGTATTCACTAGATTTAAAGAGCTGCACCCAAAGTCATGAATGTTTGCACTGGCATAATCATGAAAAATTTCCTCTCCATTCATATTATGTAGAATAATGCGGTGCATCCCAGATGTTCTTAGAAATGACAAGACGACCTAAGGATTATAATTTCCAGTAGAGAACTTTTTTTTTTCTTTTACACTAATGAATTTTATTTGATCAGTCAATTTAAAGATAAATCAGCACAGTTTCCTTTAGTATCTTCAAAAAACAAAAAACAAAAAACGAATAGGTGATTACAAAAGTAAAAGTCCTGAATGAAAATCTAAAGTTAATCGTCAGCTAATGACAACAATAAATATAATTTAGTATAAAGCAATATACACCGAATATATATATATATATATATATATATATATATATATATATATATATACATATATATATATATTTATATATACATATATATATATACTATATATATATAGTATATATATATATATATATATATATATATATATATTATAGATATATATATATATATATATATATATATATATATATATATATATATATATATGATATATATATAATATATATATATATATATATAATATATATATATATATATGTACATACCATATATATATGACGTAATGATCATAGCTTTCATTCATACTGTAAACTTTTTTGAATTATAGATAATAACGTTTTAAGATCACTTTACATAACACCAGCCATTTCATGCACTTCCACAAGGAGGCAGAGCATCGAGCTCCATACACACGCTGCTCCATTTACTTTGCTCTTGTTAGCACCTTCTCACTTCCTAGATATGGAAAAATCTTTTTCTCATGTATCTCTTTTATCCCAAGTCTCAGGACTCACCTCCATTCTTTCACCTACGATATCCTTTGCTCTTTTCCTCCTAAGTAAAGCCAGTTTTCTCATCCCTTCGTTTCTTCTCATTCCATATGTGTCATTTTTGATTCCCTCACGTTATTCAAAATTCCATCTCCGAGTCACTTGTGATGCGTAGATGCATCTTTTTTTAGATTTTCAACACACAATTTTGACCTTTTATTAGGGTGTTTTACTTTTTTTGATCAAACTGCAATGCAGCATATCGAGTCTGCTTAACAATGAAGCAAGAGTAGGTATGATACCCTGGAGAATAACTTCACATAATACTCAGGTAGTTGTCACTCAGAGAAATTCCGTCTCTGGAACAGAAAGGTCTTGCAACAGCCTAGTGATTAAAATTGTACGTAAAATAATCTGATACAGTTTCTACTTTTCTTTCATTTTCAGCAATATCCATTCCTCACTACCTTAGACACACCAAGCTTCCTTCCGGTCATTTCCATTCATCCTGCCACCCTCAGTATTTCATCTAAAATTATACAAATCTATTATCAAAACTTAGTTGTACTATATACTTACTGTAAAGATTAATCTTGCAATTCTTATAAACTCTTTTATAATTTTTTTTGCAGTCTTTCTTCACTGTCTCCAATCGGTATTGCATCATCAACAAATGTCAGCTATACTACGTTCCATTCTTTAGATTTTCAACTCTGATTCACTGTTTTAAGTATTCTAGCCTTTTTATTTTTTCTTCTACCTAACTCTATATTTCTCAGATTTACTATTTATCTCATGCTGCATTTCCTTTCTATGGAAAAAATTCATCTCCCGACTTCATCCATTTTTGTTTATTCATCTTTCTCACCTCAGATCTATTTAGGAGAGTTGCTTCCACGACCTTTACCTACATTCCAGCTATGGAATTCACGGAAACTTCAAGAGTCATCCAATTATTTGCACATCCCATGCTACCTTTCCTGCTTCATTCCTTCAAGTAAGCCTTTCTTGATTAATCGTGTCATCATCCAATATACTGAATTCCTAAAACCTAATCTCATCTTCTGTTTGCATTATTTAGCCATCCATGCTAATATACATTCTTAATCTTATCCTTGCATCCTTACCTTGGCCTACATTTACTCACATGATTCTCCTTTTGCAAATTACTTTCAAATTCTTTCATTAGTTCTTGCAATATCCTTATGCTGTTTCGTTCAGTACTTTCATCCACATACCTCACCATCTTCACATACCATTTACAGCTTATGTGCTTATATCATAACCTTGTACAGTTGTCTAATTCACTTCCAAACATCTCTAATATAGTTTAACACAGACTTTATTTCTCTCTTGGAAAATGAGTTGTTCTCATCTCTCTTTCTGCCTTACCTTTCAGTTTAAATAACTTGAGGATAACCACCGTTTCATACTCTCCAAACCAACCAGGCACAGTTTTTGTTTTTGGATTATACACACTATTACACCTTTTTCTCCTGCCACACTTCATCTTAATCTTACAATTTCTGAAATTACCCGTTTCTACTCAATCACACATTTCCAGTGTTTATCTGACACGAAAAGAGCTGCCTTTTCTCTGTCTGTACACATTTTAAGGTACCGCATGTGCAATCACGTTTTGCATTTTCAAATTTTGTGCACATTGCCTGTCACTGTAATTTGGGTAAATATGAAATATCCACCTCCCTTCCCTTTAATTGACCAACTATTATTAATTTCTTCCTTTCTTCCCCATTTCCACACTTATTAAAACCTCGGCACTTGGCATTTATTCGTTCAAACCCTGGGCCTGGCAATACCATAACTCGCACCAAGCAATATTATTATTTTCTTTTCATAGCAAACTTAAATATATGAAAAGAGGGGGTTGCTGCTGGCGTCATTAAAAGAGGCTTATCTGCCATTCAGAGAGCATCCTCTCATACCAGTGGGAGCTCCTGTGCTATCAATGCATGACATCTCAAATAGGCATCAATGGAACAGTCAAATGTGATTTTTGCGCAGTATCATTAATATGATGGTACTCGAATGTAATTTGTCATGAATGTTGTCTTTAAGCGGTTTACTAAGAAAAAAGTGTAAGCCACGAAAATATGCTATGGTGAAAATATGCTATCAGTGTATGGTGAAACAACCACATACAAAAAATTGTTAATTTTCCACATGTTGATATTAAGTTATTGATCAGGTTACCTTATTTAAATTATTCTTTGGTTTATAGGCTGATTTAATGACCCAGCATAAGTATTTTATACTTCCGTGATATTAAAATGCATTAAAAAAACAGTGCACAATGAACACTGATGTTAGACTAAAAAGTCACGCTTAAAATATTCGTAGGTAAATAATTACCAGAGAGGCATATCCATATTTTGCCATTGATAATTTGGCTGCAAGTTATTGGTGGCAAAGATAACTTCCCCTTACGTTCAAAATGCCTCAATCACTTGTGGACTGCAAAATATCTGGCAGTTTATTCCCTATCCTAACCTATCCATACGAAGGATGTTTCCGTAGGTGGTGTTGGTGTGCAAGGCAGGTCCCTGGCACTTGAAAACCATAGAGTCTGGGCAGATGATGCTCATTAACTTGGCAAAGGCAATGTATGTAGCAGAAAGGAAACTCAAATGTCAAACACGGACCGATTAATTATGGCCACGCATGGTACAGAGGTTAAGGAAATGATTGTATGAGGTTTACTGACACGGCGACATACTGGTGATAAACAATGCAATACAATTCAGATATCTACAACCGAGTTGATAGGCCGTTCTAAAGCAGAAGATCTGAATAATTGAGAGGCTTTTAACGCTATCCTAATGGTGTACGGATCACTGAAGATTTGTGTAATATTGTATGAATGATCAGGTTAGATGAAGGAGGAAGTTGACTGTATCTCATACACTGAATACTCATAATATCGTAAAATGGTGAAAACTCGGTCCATGTTGTCATTAGCAAGTCGTAAATGATGGATGCAGAATGAATATAGTAAACAAAATAGAATAATTGATACCTTGTACAGAGAACATAAATACTGAAATGATCATTCATCTTCAAAATTGATATTCCTGCAGAAGCAGAAAACCGAAATGTGGAATTCTAAAGGGAATTCATCCTCAATGGCTATCAACAGCCCGTAAACAGAAAAATGCAGTCATCAGAGTGCTGGGCGAACTAAAGGTCCAGACAGAAGATCCATCAGCCCTTCAGGGGTGGATGGTGACCTAACCAGAATTAAAGCAATTTGCTGCAAATTACAAAAACAATATTGGAGAGCTAAGATCTAAAGAAATACTATGACTATGAGCAGACGTCCATAGCTCAGGAATTCTTATTTAAATATCACAGATGCTCAACTTGACCAATGCATCATGAGATAGTAAAAAGTAAGTTGAAAATACTTTTGGGTAAACCATACAGTCTGATGGTCATATTTTCTGCTACCTCATCAAGAACAATAAAGAGACCTTTCTAATGTTCCCAGAGTGCATTATCGCTAAGAGTTAGGAAGACTGCCAACTATTTTTCGCCTTTGTTGTCTCTTGCTAAACTAGATGTGGCTTATGCAATTTTTTTAAACATGAAAACCATTCTTTCCCTCCTTCAATCATGAAAGAAGGGTAAGCTGCATATACGTTGTCAGTTGGAGCTGTTGGATACACTACAAGCTAAAATGAAGTTTCCAGAGACAAAGTGCAGTCTGAAGTACTAATTGAGGTTGGTGTATCACTGGTAAATACCATCACAACAAAAACACTAGAGGCATTTATAGAATACACCACAATACATTATGAAGCACATTTTCCCTATTGTTTTCCTATAGGACCAAAAAAAAAAAAAAAAAAAAAAAAAAACATGGCAGGCATGGATTGTCTCCAAAGAAACCAGAGCCATCTTTGTAAAACATTTCAGTTTCCACCTGATATTGAGTTTATTTTTTCTCTGTGTTTCAGAGGATTATGTATGTGATTATTTTGTGTGATCAGTCAGGTATATCAGTTACTGTGGATGGGATCTGGATTCATGTTAGGCTTGTTTGGGACTAGAGTGTCCTTCCGAATGGGGATGGTCTAAAAAATTTAATCTGGTGTAAAACTGTCGTTGAACCCATTTCCAAATGTTGCTGGGAAGTGACATGTGTACAAAAACAAAATGTAGTGGCGACAGGTAGAAATGGGTATAAAATGGGCTGTGCTGTACTCTACGCTACAATGTTTTTAGTCGGATTTAATCAGGTGGTTCATAGGTTTAAACCACATTTCCACACAGCCATGGCGAAAAAACTGTATACTGTCGTCAGATCAGGGTAACGAGATATTATACGGCAATATCTCAGCATATATCACATATTAGGGTGTCATCTGGTGACCTACTTCGAAAATGGTAAACACATTGATCAGGTGGGTAGCACTCATGCAAAATAACTTGCGTATATTTACTCTTCTATTTGAGGCTCTAGGGGAGAAACAAAGCAGCCACTCCCATTCATCCTCTAACCGCTGAATGAAGGATGAGCTCCTGTGCAGGAAACTTTCAAACCGTCAGACATTTCCTTTCCTACCTACACACAAAAGGCTCATCACCCTTAAATGCAATGCACCAATCACCCCCGTCTTGGAAACAATCTCAAAGTTAGTTCACGTATGCCAAGGCCATTCAGTTTAAACGCCTCTTCTAATTCACTTATTCCTTTTAATGCAGAGCAACTAATGCTTTTTCCTTTTAATGCAGAGCAACTTCTGCTTTCATACCCACTTCTCTTCGCCTCCAAAGCATTTGACTTGGGCCTGTCCTAGTCCTCTTGCCACGTATTTGCTTCATCTCACTGTCTACCATCATCAACTGCATTCTTTAATATCACCAACTAACAGAATATCACCTGCAAATTTCACCCAATAACATACTGTAAACAAATCGCGCAGCTTTACGACAACATTTCCTTTTCTCTCTCTCTGCTGTCCTATTCCTACTTCTACAAATAAGCCAGTCGCACGGCTGCACACTGCAAAAGTACTTTAAAAAGAATCTCATTTTTACTTTTCATCTTCTGTTCATATGTTTGCCCTATGTTCAACTTTTCCTCTTTGGTCTCAAACGTATCTAAACTGTTCCATAACAAACACTGGGCCCTCATACATTCCTCCTTTTATACACCAACGCCACCATTTCCCCATATATCCTTTTGGTTTCTGTCTTCCAAAGATTTTTCCTACGCTTACTTGTCAATATTA
The DNA here is from genome assembly GCF_015104395.2 of Macrobrachium nipponense. Classification (NCBI taxonomy): domain Eukaryota; kingdom Metazoa; phylum Arthropoda; class Malacostraca; order Decapoda; family Palaemonidae; genus Macrobrachium; species Macrobrachium nipponense. The sequence continues at coordinate 84,326,646 of NC_061108.1, forward strand.
TGCGTTTAATTTCCATTCACCGACTGTCTGTCTGTCTCTCTAAAACACACACACACACACACACACACACACACACACACACACACCATATATATATATATATATATATATATATATATATATATATATATATATATATATATATATAATAAACGGAAAACTTCAAACTGGGCAAATTCATATTCCGCAATGGTCTAAAATTTCTCAGTTCGATCATAACCTCAGTATAATAGGGATAATCTGAGCTCACACCCACGTTGAGGCTGTATAAACTGGCGATTATTTTCCAAACTTTTGGCGAATAATTTTCCAGGTGTCTCTTAAGATATAGGTACCAATAAAGTTATGTACAAACCCATTTAACTTTTTACTTTCTATATTCGGGTTCGTGGGTAGAGAGAAAAGTTATGATGGTAAAAGACTTTCTTTACTTTTATAAAGTGTAGATGAAAAGTTATGATCATATCAATATAAGTTGTTACAAGATAAACTGAAATTATTGTTTTTACAAAAACCATACAAGCTATATCATGCTATCCAGTTTATTTATCTTTTTCGTTTATTTAAAAAAGAAATTGAAGTTTTAAAACATTATCTAACTGTCTTTGTAGCTATAGACCATCAGTTTTTTGTTGAATTAATTCTCGTAAATGTTTCTTTTTCTTTTTCTCTCTCTCTTTAATATATATATATCTATATGCATGTATGTATGTATGTATATATACGTATACTATATATATATATAATATATATATATATATGTATATATATATACATATATATATGCTTAAAAAAATCTCAGTAGATGCACGTGACTTCATTAAATAAACGAATACCACTGGAAAACGATAGGCCTATCATTTTCCTTTGGTATTAGCTTATATATATATATATATATATATATATATATATATATATATATACGTATATATATATATATATATATATATATATGTATAATACATACATATATATATATATATGTATATATATATATATATATATATATATATATATATATATATATACAATATATATATATATATATATATATATATATATATATATATATATATATATATATATATATATATATATATATATATATATATAAGCTGTTGATTAACTTGCATATATAATAAATCAACTAGTTTTAAGGGCAACATGACTGTTTTTTTATGCACTATGTGTTTCGTATAAGTTTACTATTAACTGGCAGTTAAACATCATATTTTATATGTTTAGTGAATGAAAAAATGCATAACTACCTCGCTATTGGTATTTATCGTAATTTCAACACACCCTTAAAGAAAAAAGAGCCAAGCTAATATCATATTACAGTAACTGGAATCCTTTGTTATCACTATTTTCATCTTTGTCTCTCTATTTGTTTGTCTCTCCTTGTCACAGGTATACCTTAAACCAAGTAGCCAATTAGCAACTAATTTCTGTTACCTGACCTGTTGTATCTATGTTAAGGCCTAGTATTAAATAGATTAGTAATGATTTTACTGACAATCATTACTGTTCGGAAGATCTGTTGTTTCTTTGACGTTGATGAGATGAATTTATTATTTCAAAGACATTTTTTGTTAGTTTTAACGTATTTCCTAATTTCAAAGTTTTTTTAATTATATGGTTTAGCTCACTTGAGTACCATTCTCATGAAGTGGGATGTTCATATATCCAAGATTCTGCAAAATCTGGAACATTTGCAATTCTGAATTCTGTCTCGTCAGCTTTTAAATCATAGGTTAGATGTTAACATGTACAATTTAGTTATTTTTGGAGTAAGGAGCTGAAGTACTTATAATTAGTCATAGAATTTTTAAGCAGTTCAAATACGACGTACTAAGCACTTGGCATTGAGATTAAATTTAATAGAGTACTTTTTAGTATAGAAGAAATGTAGTGATAAAACTATATCTTGCAATTCATTTAAATTGGTTTGCAAATTCCATATGTTTGTAATCCTTAATTAACTCAGATTGCAGAATATTCTTATTGATTTGATTAACTTTTCTTTCAGCGGGACTTGCTTTATAAGGTAATGAATTTCTCTCAATTTGTACTTAAAGATGAAACTGTAAAAAGTTTAAATGGTTGGCATACAGTGTGTGATCTGATAAGACAGGGACTCTGGTACTGATGAGAAATGACACTACTCCCACACCCAGGCCGAGTGAGAATTATTCATTTGCTTCAAATGCTGCTGCTGCTGATGCTCAGTTTTTTTTTTTTTTTTTTTTTCGAGGGGTTCTCTCTCCTCTTACTTGGTCCCTGACTTAATTGATTCATTCACATAAACTTCCCTAATGCTCTAAGAGATCTCCCCCAACCCCTCCCCCTCTTCCGAGCCTCCTCCACAGATGAATTTCAGTCATGGATGTGAGAAACTACTTGCCCTTTCAATGGAGTGTAAGGGATCAGATTTATATATATATATAGATATATACTATATATATATTATATATAATAGGATATATATATATGTATATATATATATATATATAACTATATAACATATATACATATATACATATATTAATTTATGTATATATATAACATACATACATATATATGTATGTATATATATACGTATATATATATATATATATATATATATATATATATATATATATATATATATATATATTTCTATGTTTATAGGTGATCACATATATCTTTAGAATGTGTGTAATAAATGCACATCTCTATATTTTCTCTTGAAGATATGGGGTGCAAAAGAGGCAAGGCCGCCAAAAACGAAGTTCGGTCCCACACAAGAAAGTATTACTATTACTGCAGTTCTGAACCCAAAAGTTAACAGAGAGGTGTCTTTTGGAAATGGATGGACTGAATAATTCAGGGAAAAGAATGGAAGGTAGAGAATTCCAAGGGTCGTCAAGTGGATGGCATGAAAGATCAGCCGAAGTGGCTGACGACTGGGTTTGTGCCTTCCACACGGTATCATCAGAATTGTGCACCCTGGCTTATAGTACAAGGACAAGAGAGTCAAGCATGTAGACAGGTACGAAATCTTGAGAGCATTGCTCGCAGCGATAGACGTGATACGTCAAACCAGGAGTAACAGAGTATTCTATTGATGCTGCGTCAAACAACCTGAAGGATATCTTGCGATGCATGTCTCATCATAAAGTCTGTCAGCTGGATTTTATATGTGTGTGTGTGTGTGCGTGTGTATATATATATATATATATATATATATATATATATATATATATATATATATATATATATATATATATATACGTGTGTGTGCTTCCTCTTTTCATAGCCGAAATTATATTTTAGTTTCACGTTTGAAAACTCACACTGTTTTGGATTAGCTACCTCTACAAGCTTTTTAATGGGGAAATGTGATGAAACTTCATTTAGCCAAGGCTGGATGCGGCCTCATTCTCGCTGGTGGCAAAGAGTGTCAGATCATCGTCACTGGAACCTATCATAAGTGCGGTCGTTTCCTACCGCAGAAGGTGGAAGTTTTTCATTTACTCCCCATTCCTACAAAAGGCTTGTAGAGATAAGTTTATCTAAGAGTGTGAAAGGAAGTGGGGAAGTTAAAGTGTCCTTGTGGCTCTCTCTCTCTCTCTCTCTCTCTCTCTCTCGTCTCTCTCTCTCTCTCTCTCTCTCTCTCTCTCTGTATATATATACATATATATATATATATATATGTATATATATATATATATATATATATAGAGAGAGAGAGAGAGAGAAGAGGAGATATAAGGAGAGAGAGAGAGATAGAGAGAGAGAGAGAGAGAGAGAGAGAGAGAGAGAGAGAGAGATATACACACTATATATATATACCCACCAAAGGAAGTGAATCAGTTATAGAATCTACAAAAATGAGAGAGAAAGGAAGTAAGTAATGACTGATTAGAAATAGTGAGTAATGTACGATAATAACATTTATCGACCTTTCCATAGAAGTTAGTAACAAGCAAACTCAGCAGTCTAGGGAACAGTTTCCGTTACAAGTAAACAACAAGCCAACTCAGCATTTTAGAGAGTGGCCCGATGTGGACAAGGCAAAGAGAGAAATAGTAATGGAAAAGTAGCTGATTGTGGAAAATAACAATGAATAGTGAACTCAACACGGATGGTGAGCAGTGATAATATACTTAAGTTGTCATCCATCATGTAGTTATGAAGTCAAACAATTCCACCAAAAATTTGTATAAAAGAAGAGTGAGAAAAGCAAAATAGTTGTCACAGTAAAAAGGTAAAAGAGAGCTGGGCACGGAAAGTCTCCCAGTGCGTAAAGAGAACTTAAAACTTATCCTCACGGCGAATTCTTAGACTAAGCGCATTTGGTCTCATTCGCCAGTTAGACTTCAAAAAAGCAGCTTATTCATAGTTGGTGGAACACATATAATTAAAGGGACATTAAAAGAAGAGAACTATTATATAAAAAATGGCGATTACCCTTGATAAAATTTTTTTTTCTACAATGAAAAATAGTTCCTACGTAAAACAGAAGCCAACGACCTTCACTGGTTACTTACCTTAGATGTTTCTCTTTTTATAATGCACACACGCACACACACACACACTACATATATATATATATATATATATATATATATATATATATATATATATATATATATATATATATATATATATGTTAGCCTAAGCGTGGGCGACAAGTACTATTTAAATCTGAAGGACAGTCTCTGAAATGCAAAGGCAGCACTAGAAAGATAAAAGAAAAAACCTATACCCGGAAAACAATACTTGGACCAATCAAATGGCAGACTAAGCATCGCCAACCACAAGAAAAATGTATCAGGTCGATTAGAATCTAGAAATTAGTTCACAGAAAAAATCAGTCCAAAAGCAGGGGGTCTGGATAATACGAACATATACCATCCTGTCAAATGCACTAGTTATCATGATCGATCCAGCAGAATACCCGGAAACTCACGGGAAAGAATGACTTAATGTGAGTAAGGCAGAAAAAATTACAGCGTTGAACTCTCATTACTGCAACTATGCTGATACTGAAACTATGTGATTTGTCAGTGTCTTAAAAGGTGAGCATCAAGTAGGATTTCAAAAAAATTTTATGTTTTTCATATGAATTGGATAATAGCTGAAAGAACCACAGCTGTACCTCTTCTTTGGATCAGGTTCTACAAACCGTTCTTCGAAGATATAAGGGAAATATTGGTGATTAGGATAAAAAAAGACAAAAAAAGACAAAAAAAAAATGCTGCCTGAGCTTTCCGTTTTTCGTTTTTTCTTTGATTTCGAAACTCAGCAAACTTAGAGTATAAAAACTAGTAAAGAAGACAGAATCATGCCAAGATAAGTCAGAGGCATAGAATAGGCCCTAAGCACAATACTTTTCTCTATAAAAAAAATGTGGTGTTTTGTGTGATGGAGAGGGGACATGGTGGGTGATTAATCTAAAAGCAATGCATTTATTTATATACAAATTCTTGAAAGCTTGGTTTGCCCATGTATATAAACACTGGCGTATGTATATATATATAATATATATATATATATAGATATATATATATATATATATACACGTATGTATATATATATTAGATATACTATATATATATATATATAGTATATATATATCATATATGAATATTTATCACATCACCGTGATTCATAGCAAGGTGGAGGGGGTTCCATATCGATTCTAATTACAAATACAACGAGATCGACGTTGATTTGAAATGGTCAGAATCGATATAAACTTTAGGCTCTCTTGATAGCCGTTTCGGTAGCGTCACTGTCCGATCCTAATTTCTTTCCTCGTCCAACTGGACGGTGGTTCGATCCCATGGGGGTACGAAATTATTATCAACTAAAAAATTCCCCCTCGGTACATATGTGAAAATATATCAATTCCGAGGTAGAGTGAATTAGATATTAAAGGACATTTGTAGCTCGAATGATTTATATGAATCACGGTGATGTGATAAATATTCATAATAAGGCTGCGTGGGTCAAACGCTCAAATCGACTAGCATGGTGGAGGGGGTTCCATATCGATTCTAATTACAAATACAACGAGATCGACGTTGATTTGAAATGGTCAGAATCGATATAAACCTTTAGCCTCTCTTGATAGCCGTTTCGGTAGCGTCACTGTTCGATCCTGATTTCGTTCCCCGTCCAACTGGATGGTGGTTCGATCCCATGGGGGTACGAAATTATTATCAACTAAAAAATTCCCCCTCGGTACATATATGAAAATATATCAATTCCGAGGTAGAGCGAATTAGATATTAAAGGACATTTGTAGCTCAAATGATTTATATGAGTCACGGTGATGTGATAAATATTCATAATAAGGCTGCGTGGGTCAAACGCTCGAATCGGCTAGCATGGTGGAGGGGGTTCCATATCGATTCTAATTACAAATACAACGAGATCGACGTTGATTTGAAATGGTCAGAATCGATATAAACCTTTAGCCTCTTTTGATAGCCGTTTCGGTAGCGTCACTGTCCGATCCTGATTTCGTTCGCCGTCCAACTGGACGGTGGTTCGATCCCATGGGGGTACGAAGTTGTTATCAACTAAAAAATTCCCCCTCGGTACATATATGAAAATATATCAATTCCGAGGTAGAGCGAATTAGATATTAAAGGACATTTGCAGCTCGAATGATATATATATATATATATATATATATATATATATATATATATATATATATATACAAACAAAGCAGGTTAAGCCTTTACCGCCTGACAGACCCAGTGCATGAATCCTACGGCTTGTTGGATACAAATTTTCAACGCCCCCCCTTCCCCCCCCCGCCCCTCTCTCTCTCTCTCTCTCTTTTGCTGCATTCCTGATTTGCTTAGAACTGTGAAGGACGTAATCAGCATTATCATTCCTGGTCTCCTCACTGACATTGTATGTTTCATATGTTCATTTATTACTTGTTGTAGACCTCTCTCCCAAACTTTCCACCTCTATCTCTTTCGCTCTCTTTCTCTCTCCCTGCATCTTTAAACGTTGTAAAGGAATACAGGCAGACTAATTTTTTCTCTCTCTCTCACAAGCACACACAAACAAACACACACACACACACACACACACACATATATATATATATATATGATATATATATATATATATATATATATATATATATATATATAATATGTATATATATAAACTTTTAGGGCATAGTTTTTCTCTTATACAATTTTCGTTAAAAGCAATTGCTTTAGTGGCATCAATAAGTTTCTTGCAGGTATTTTCATACCGACGAAGTTTTTTTTCGATTCTCGTTCGTCAATTTCTGGTGAAAAATACGCAGACTTCCTTCTTCCATTTATTGAATTTTGTCGCGACAGTTGTTTCGCCTTATGGCATTATCAAGCGACCACTGACTTACAATCGGGTTTTTCGGCCTATTTATTTCATCGTGTGGGAGGTATGACCTTGAGGTATGGGTACTGGTTAGTCTGGGGATTAACAGCTTAAGGGCGTTGTTTTGGATACAAAGAACATAAGGACATATGTATGTGACAATAAAAGTGAAAGTTTAAACAGTTGTTAAATAAATACTCAAAATACAATGCTATGTGCTGGTGTTTCCTTAAGTGTATGTCTAAAATTTAATGTTACATGTTGGTTTTAGAAAAAAAAAATACAAAATTACATACAGGAATGAAAATGAATATGGAAATCTAAATACAGGAATAACAGATATATATATTTATATTTTATAGCATGCATAAAGGTACAAATCAGATAATTTCTGTTTATACATAAATGTGCATAATTTAAATTTGAGTGAGTGAGTGTGTGTGTGTGTGTGTGTGTGTCCAAATGGTCTACGTTGGTTAACGGCTGCAGATTCGTGTTGGGCGGGATCTCAGCGACCTGAGCAAGGATGTTACTTCACTTACTTGGCTCTCGTTGACGCTGGGTCCTCCCATGTCTTCTAAGGGGCGCGATGTTCTCGGTGGGTTGGGGCGCGCTGTCTGGTCCCTGTTGGCTTGTGTATTCCTTCTCATGCTGGAGGGGAGTATATGGTCCGATTCTTGTTGGACGTTCAAGGTCAGCTTCTGAATAGCGATGCTCACCGCTTCCGTTATTAAGAGCCGACCGTAGTTGTCTTCTCTGTGCACGACCTGGGTGCCTTCTATGATCTCTTGTAGAGATGGCTTCCTGTCGTGAACATCTATGTAATGTTGATGGATGGCCCCTTGATTTCTATGAGCCAGCAGACGTCTCCGAAGGGTCGTTGTAGTGTGCCCGATGTAGTTTTGACTGTGAGATTTACACATCTCCTCTGGACAAGTAAATTTGTAAACTACATTCGTGCACATCTCCTTCGGTCCCCCCGGAGCGGTGCTGTTCTTCATTATTAAGGCTGCTACCAGGTTAGGCTTACTATATATCCTGAGGCTTATTTTGTGGTAAGGGGCATTTGGGGTTACGCCTCTGTTTATTATCACACGTAGTATGCAGCAATAAACAGGGCTATATAATTGATCAAATATATGATAGTCATTCTCCTTATTGCAATTTTCGTCTTCATTACATTTTGCAACCTCTTCCCATTACACCAGAATTTATGAATTTATGTATATATATGTACATACGCATATGAATATATTTGAATATATCCATAATACACACACGCACACACACACACACACACATATATATATATATATGTATATAGTGTATACATATATATATATATATATATATATATATATATATATATATATATATATATTGTTACGAAGTGCCAAGTATCTGGTTACCATTCATCAATCATTACCTCACCAAAAGCCTGACACCTAAACCCTCATAACACGTTTAAACGACTGAATGCTCTAAAGGCAACAGTGATCCCTTAACACTTACCAGTATTGGAGAAAATCAAAACAGGTGTGAGGTAAACTTGTAAGTAATTAAATTTATCAAAGGGCATCACTCCATCAACAACTTTAAAAGTTTAAGTATTTCCCTGATTTCAGAAGTCTAAGTTCTTCCCTGGTTCTAAGTCACTTCAAGTAAATTGAAGGAAAGCCGATCAATTACCACTCTTTGTTTCTACCTATCATTAATATAATCAAAATCAAATATACTGGTATAAAAATAAAAACACTTATACAAATTTTAAATACAAAAATTTATTATGAAACTCAAAATTTATAAGTGAAATTCACAATATCAGGGAAAATTACTGTTACTTGAAAACAAAGTAAAGTTTAATTAATTCTTGAATCAAATTAAGTAAAATTAAATCAAAATTAATTTATCACAAAATTCAAGAAAATTAATTCAATTGAAATTCAAAAGTGTTAGGCAATAATTGAAAATTTGAAGTTAATTCACAAGTGTTAAACAACAACAAAACTTGAAAAGAATTCTAAGTAAATGCAAATTAATTCACAAATGTTAAATTTAATTAAATGTGCAATGATTAAGCAATGAAAATAACTAAGTCAATTAAATTGTGAATGCAATTGAAAACATAAAATAAAAAGACATACTTCAATAAGAAAATGAACAAGTGCACAAACAATTGAACAAACACAAAACACAAAAATATTCAATGTGTAAAAGTGTAAATCTTTTCACTCAAAACATTGTAACCATCAGTTTTTACCAAACCTTCATAACCACCTGTTATTAGTTAACCACTGTTCCTAACAATCATTAGCTATTAGTTGTTGCCTAACCGTTATTAGTTGCAACTAATAAAAATATAACACACTTTACCTTGATATACCAATTTCTTTCTTTCTCTGCTGCAGGCTTGAATCACACTTTCACAAAAACCAGGCGCCGTTACGAAATAATGTTTGTTCAGATTCCACAAAAGAAACTAAATAACACTAAATAAACTCTAAGAAATATGAAATATGAAATTCTAAGTTACGAGTGACCAGTTTACGTTATGTTAATATAATCTCAAGGATGTCGCGGGAGAGAGAGAGAGAGAGAGAGAGGGGGAGATCTAACCACCTCGAGGTTCTATGATATAATGAAATCTCTTCCTTTACGGAAGCTGGACAGGGCAGATGTCAAAAAACGTATTTGGCACGAATGCTTCCAGAAAGTTAGAAATCTGACGCAATCTCACATACAAAATGTGCAATCTCCACGTGGGACTCGGCAAAGACATACACGTACGAGTCCAGTCTGTTAAAAAAAAAAAAGACGTACTCTACTCGATCGAAATGAAGGCTGAGCGACAATTAAGATTGACATGTTTTGATAACAACGCAAGACTCGAGCTCGCTATCAAATGTGTTGATAGAATAGGAAAGCAAACGGATCTCGTAGACCCTCTAATCTTACAGTGTTGACATAAAAGTTAAACATTCGTAGTTTCGAACAGACAGAAAATCTCTCTCTTTTTACATTCTACGTAATATATATATATATATATATATATATATATATATATATATATATATTCTTTTATAACATTATGTTATGCAAAATCTGAACACACATTTAAAACATCCTATTCTAAGCTATCTAGGAATCTGAAAAAATGTTACACAATATACATGACATTTCAAAGAGGGGAAACATGCATTTTGAAAGTAGCAATATATAATATATATATATATATATATATATATTATATATATATATATATATATATGTAGTATGTATGTATGTGTGTGTATGTTTAATCAGCTTATTTTTTTGATGGATAAACAGATATAACACCAGTTCATTTTACGTTTGTATCTCGGCTCTTGAATCACAGATGGAGACTCCCTAGAGAAATCGAAAATAATATCAGTCACTTCCTATGGTTAACAATTCAGCATCACAAACAACTGCGCAGGCGAAACTCTCCAATTTCATGGAAACTAAGATAGAAATGACCTTTACATCAGATATCATTCCTCGATTCTACTCATAGCCAATCCCTTCTCCCTCTTCGTCGACATATAAATGGAACTTGCATCTTATGATCCAGGTCTGGATAGCAACTTCCAATGTGGAGAGCTCGATACCCTTCATGGAACTGATTTCGACATTGATAAACTTGCAATACAGCGAGTCCGATAGTTTATAATCCTTGTGAAGGCTTTATTGCCATTAAGGGTATAGAGGATTGTGTATTAATAGTTTCTTGACAGCCCTGCTCTTTCCGGTAAATCGACTATTGCCATTAATAAACTTTGTTTTAATTCATTTTTTATTGGGTACTTTGTATATGTCTCAGTGTTCATTCATTCGTTGTAACCGTACTGTAGGTTTCATAGTATTCTCCTACCTTTACTGTTTTATTAACCCTCCATAACATCAAGGCTTGATTCGTGACAGTTTGAGGAATTTCACCTCCAGTCCTTTCTACGGTAACGGAGCCATAGCCTTCAGCAATTCAGACGTTCTCGTAAACCATTCCCTTTATCAAGCCGGAGTCACTATGCAAATTTCAAACCCTTTCTGCCATCCGCATTCACATCCAGTCGAGTAAAAATTCAGTTAAGAAGTTTGGGCGCTATATTTCCATGGCTTTTTAGGACTCTCACCTTTTGCCAGATCGCACTTGCGTCAGCTGAGGCGAGTTTTCGCCATAAATTAGAAATGCTTTCATTCTTCTCGACTTGTGAGCTTCATCTGATTGGAGGCAGAGTCAGTTTCAGTCCTTGATCTCAAACTGCTTCTTTGTCCTCGCAAAGCCAAATATACAGTTTGTCATGCAAAGGCAAATGAACACTTGATAATTTTTTGTATGTTTTTATTTATTTACTAAAATTATTATATATATTATATATATATATATATATATATATATATATATATACTATATATCAATTCAAGCTACAAATGTCCTTTAATATCTAAATTCACTTTACCTCCCAAATTATATATTTTCATATATGTACCGAAGGGGAATTTTTTAATTGATAATAATTTCGTCCCCCCATGGGATCGAACCACCGTCCAAGTGGACGGGGACGAAATCAGGACAGTCAGTGACGCTATCCAATCAGCTGATTGGATAGCGTCACTGACTGTCCTGATTTCGTCCCCGTCCACTTGGACGGTGGTTCGATCCCATGGGGGGACGAAATTATTATCAATTAAAAAATTCCCCTTCGGTACATATATGAAAATATATCATTTGGGAGGTAAAGTGAATTTAGATATTAAAGGACATTTGTAGCTTGAATTGATATATAAATGGATTCACGGTTCGATGTGATAATTATTCATATATATATAATATATATATATATATATATATATATATATTATATATATATATATATATATGTATATATATATTATATTAGAAATGTCAAAGCTGATTATTTTAAGTAAAACTTGATACAGACAGAATATATTTCTCTTTAATTGCAACATTTGAATTCCTTTTATCGAGTGTCATAGTCGCCGTGAAGTCAGTTTTTCTTAATTCCTACACAAGGAAATCCTTTGAAATAAACACAATCGTGTCACAAATGATAGTCCCGTTCTGAATTTATAAATATCTTGAATGATTTTCTAATTAATTTGTTTTAAGATTTAAAACCAGTTTCTTATTGTTGCTCTCATGAATAAACTATGTAAAATTGTATAAAACCAGTTTCTTATTGTTGCAGTCTTGAATAAACTGTGCAAAGTTGTTGTGTCCCTCATAGATATACTGTAATTTATGCTATGTAAGATTTCCTTGTATCTTCTTACCTGATATATTATTCTAATAATCTTACACTCCATCGTCGTATGGAGTTTTCTGAGTCTCCCTCTCAAAATTTCCGTGAATTTTTATTTTTTCTTTTAAAATGTTTCAACTCTTCATCATAGCTCACGTGATCACTCAGCTGGAGATAACTGCAGTTCAAAGGGAAGAGAATCCTTAATATGAAAATGTTGACTGTATGAAGCTTTGCAGTTGCATTGAATATTTATAAAGTCATCATGTTTTGAGTTCAGAGTATTTTTTGTTCTCGGTGGCTTTCTTTTAGGATAGCAAGGACATTTTTTATCCTGTCCGATTCCTTTCATCTCATATGCTTCCAAAAGTATTCCCCCCCTAAACTATTGATGATTTACTCCTCGGTGACGGTAGTTCGACTCCAACTGACCACACCCGAAGCAGCAAGCCAGACTTTTCCACAATCCATTCCTTTACCAACCCCGCGTCGCTCATAGAAATTTCGCACCCTTTCTACAGCCCTTATTTGCATTTTCGCATTTACTCCGCCAAAAATTCATTTCAGAAGGTTCCACTGTATATTTCACACGCTCTTCAAGACCCTCACCTCTCGACCGTCCGCACTAGCGTCAGCTACATTAGGTTTGCCCATTAATTATGCATGCATTTATTCTTCTCGACTTAGTCTTCCATTCCTCCTGTGAACTCTACGCTCGATTGGAGTCAGAATCAATTTTCTCTCTTTGATCTAATATTGCCATTTTAGCTTTTGCTAATTTCTTTTCATAAAATGTTTATTGCTTAAAGCTCCTCTAAATCTTATTGATCTTACTAAGTTAGTATTTTACTAAACCAGACTTAATAAAAACTTTTTTCTTCATCTTTAAAAATGATCATTTTAAGTTTATGTACAGTATATATCTCTTCTGGTGTCGATAACAATGGTTGCTGGGACGTATTTTTTAATTGGTAATTTTCTACTTCCTCTTGACGAACAATGAAAAATGGAATCTAAAGTAACTTTCACCAATACTAGCTCTTTGTGAATTAAAAAAATAATATATACAATCGTCTTCCTGCTCCAGAAATAAATTATTCATAACAACAACAATCCTTGGAAGAATTAACATGTATGTCGAAAAAAAGCTTGCAATACAGCGTTCCCAACGGCGCGAACACGCAACAAAAGATTTATTGCAATTACGGCTACGACTGATATATAAATGGTTTCCCTGAAGCTGAGCGCCTTGCGGCCATAAATCAACTGTTAAAATACGTCGACATTGTGTTTTCTCATATTAGTTATCCCGGGACTTTTCCTCAATATTTCCAACACTTCATCTTCGAAATGAAATATTTTACCAATTGACGCTCTCCCAAACAGCGCGAAAGTCAGATTAACCGGAACTAGTGCACTGTACATTATGGATGGATCTTCGATTTCATGGCATTCCTCCACCCAGATTGTGTGACTTTTTGATGCTCGAAGATGAAGAGCTTTGTTGGCAAAGAAGAAGACTCACTCTTTGTTTGGAAAAAATACTACGCTTTTGCCTCTTTTAGGCGTCATATAATATTGCGGTTTCTATTAGACTTATTGATTTCAGTGCACAGTTTTGCTCCTTACTGCATAGATATTTGCTCAGACAAAATGCCATTACTATTTTGATACAAGCTCTATAAGATTCAAAGTATCACTATATCAAAGAACGTTAGATTAATTACCTATTGCTGGCGATCTGCATCTATTTCGAAAACACCATTAGTGCTGGCTGACAAACGTATGCTCCTGTTTTTTATTTATTTTTTTTTATTTTTTTTTTTCAATCTGACGAATAAAACTATGTTCTTCCGGTATTACTGTTCCGCCAAAACATCTAATTAATTGCCGCTTCTGGGCGACCTTTCGATTCAAGCTTCCATTACTTAAGTGAAACCGCTATCATTTAACTGAAACTTGCATCACTTAACTGAGACTTATTCAGATCAACTTTGATAAAAGTTCACTCGGGGAGTTTAAATTTTTAATGTTCCAGTTCCAGAAACTTAAAGAACCACACGTCTTGTTATATTCACACCTACGTCTGCTACCTTCGTCTCCCCCCCCCCCCCAAGTCATAAATGCATTTAATCCTTATGACCTTTTCACCTGTGATGTTACTACTCTGAAAACAGGGTCTAAAGTCGCTATTCTTCGAGCTATTGAAACGATGTATATACTATATACTTTTTTTTTTCAAATACGATTTTCACCACCAAAATAAGAAATTCCTTTTTCATATATGCATATAAGTATATGTATATATACATGTGTATGTACAGATATACATATACGTATATATATATATATCTACACACACACACACACACACACATATATATTTATATATATATATATATATATATATATATATATATATATGTATATTATATATATGATAATTATCACATCGAAAAACCGTGATCCATTTATATATCAATTCAAGCTACAAATGTCCTTTAATATCTAAATTCACTTTACCTCCCAAATGATATATTTTCATATATGTACCGAAGGGGAATTTTTTAGTTGATAATAATTTCGTCCCCCCATGGGATCGAACCACTGTCCAAGTGGACGGGGACGAAATCAGGACAGTCAGTGACGCTATCCAATCAGCCAACAGAGACGCTATAAGTTCATATCGATTCTGACCTTACAAATCACCCTCGATCTCGGTGCTTTCGTAATTAGAATCGATATGGAACCCCGTCTACCATGTTAGCCAATTCGAGCGTTTGACAGCACGTAGCCTTTTGTTATGAATAATTATCACATCGAACCGTGATCCATTTATATATCAATTCAAGCTACAAATGTCCTTTAATATCTAAATTCACTTTACCTCCCAAATGATATATTTTCATATATGTACCGAAGGGGAATTTTTTAGTTGATAATAATTTCGTCCCCCCATGGGATCGAACCACCGTCCAAGTGGACGGGGACGAAATCAGGACAGTCAGTGACGCTATCCAATCAGCCAACAGAGACGCTATAAGTTCATATCGATTCTGACCTTACAAATCACCCTCGATCTCGGTGCTTTCGTAATTAGAATCGATATGGAACCCCGTCTACCATGTTAGCCAATTCGAGCGTTTGACAGCACGTAGCCTTTTGTTATGAATAATTATCACATCGAACCGTGATCCATTTATATATCAGTTCAAGCTACAAATGTCCTTTAATATCTATATTCACTTTACCTCCCAAATGATATATTTTCATATATGTACCGAAGGGGAATTTTTTAGTTGATAATAATTTCGTCCCCCCATGGGATCGAACCACCGTCCAAGTGGACGGGGACGAAAGCACCGAGATCGAGGGTGATTTGTAAGGTCTGAATCGATATGAACTTATAGCGTCTCTGTTGGCTGATTGGATAGCGTCACTGACTGTCCTGATTTCATCCCCGTCCACTTGGACGGTGGTTCGATCCCATGTGGGGAAGAAAGAAGATTATACAACTAAAAATTCCCTTCGGTACATATATGAAAATATCATTTGGGAGGTAAAGTTGAATTTAGATATTAAAGGACATTTGTAGTTTGAATTGATATATAAATGGATCACGGTTCGATGTGATAATTATTCATAACAAAAGGCTACGTGCTGTCAAACGCTCGAATTGGCTAACATGGTAGACAGGGTTCCATATCGATTCTAATTACGAAAGCACCGAGATCGAGGGTGATTTGTAAGGTCAGAATCGATATGAACTTATAGCGTCTCTGTTGGCTGATTGGATAGCGTCACTGACTGTCCTGATTTCGTCCCCGTCCACTTGGACAGTGGTTCGATCCCATGGGGGACGAAATTATTATCAACTAAAAAATTCCCATTCGGTACATATATGAAAATATATCATTTGGGAGGTAAAGTGAATTTAGATATTAAAGGACATTTGTAGCTTGAATTGATATATAAATGGATCACGGTTCGATGTGATAATTATTCATAACAAAAGGCTACGTGCTGTCAAACGCTCGAATTGGCTAACATGGTAGACGGGGTTCCATATCGATTCTAATTATGAAAGCACCGAGATCGAGGGTGATTTGTAAGGTCAGAATCGATATGAACTTATAGCGTCTCTGTTGGCTGATTGGATAGCGTCACTGACTGTCCTGATTTCGTCCCCGTCCACTTGGACGGTGGTTCGATCCCATGGGGGACGAAATTATTATCAACTAAAAAATTCCCCTTCGGTACATATATGAAAATATATCATTTGGGAGGTAAAGTGAATTTAGATATTAAAGGACATTTGTAGCTTGAATTGATATATATATATATATATATATATATATATATATATATAATAATATAATATATATATTATATTTTATATATATATATACACACACACACACATATATATATATTATATATATATATATATATATATATATATATATATATATGTATGTATGTATGTATGTATGTATGTATGTATGTATGTATGAACGGAGAAAGCAGGCGAGTCAGCCAAAGTGATATAATGTACTGGCAGCAGGAGCAGGAACAAACATGGCGAAGTATTACAATTAATTCCAACCGTAGTGTTTCGGATTCAGCAGAATGCATCTTCAGGGGCTGTACAGACACTGAGGATGCAATCTACTGAAGGCGAAACGCGTCGGTTGGAATATATTATAATACTTCGCCATGTTTGCTCCTGGTCCTGCTCCCAGTGCATTTTATCACATATATGTATATATATTATCCCAACCATATGCCGTTCTA
>NC_061108.1:84349098-84364098 GCF_015104395.2 Macrobrachium nipponense
TTTGTTTTTGATTCAGTCTTGTTGAGAAGGGAACGCAGGAGGGCAATTTACAAGAGAAACATTACAGTGATGGGCAGGCAAGACTAATTTCCAGCTTTAGAAGACTAAAATAAAGATTAGAACTTTAGACAACAAAAATAAGCTAAATTTTATACATGAACATCCAATAATGTGAACTATGTGATGCTTTAAGTCACTTGAAGTTTTCATGACATCGATCCAGTACTTAACAATACTTATGTTTTCTTTCATGCAAAGCTACAACATTGTTATAAAAAGTTATAATAGGATTGTATTGACATTTAACAGGTAAATTATTAGAAATGGAACTGTAGACTGGGATGATACTTAATTATGGAAAGGATTTCCTGAATGGTGCCAGTACACGTACACACTCGTTTGAAAATATTAGATATCATGATACAGAAACTGCTTGTGCCTCTACAAATATATTTTGTGAGTATGCGGGAGATAAATTTTATATATGTAATTATAATTTATTCTGGTCCCTTTTTATTTTCATAAAAAAGTGATATTTTGGTCATTTAACTAACCATCCAATGTTTTGTTGATGACGACTGTCCATGAAATTGTATTGACATTGACAGAACTTTGGCTGTCACTGACTGAAGTGTCAACCTTTACAGTATCCTGTTCTTTGTCACCCGAATGGGGTTCGTATCTATAAGGATCCCCATTACCTAACTCATCTCCTTTCTTTCACAGCCGGCTTCACAATCAAAATCCTCAACTCCTTAAATCAGCCTCTGCACTCGATATCGAGTGTAAAGCTCGCTAAATTGTCTCGCATTCCTGTCTGTGGTCTGGCTCCACACGGTTTCTACGGTGAAAGGTTTTGCTAGTGATATTAGCCAAAAAGGCGCGTATTTATTATTATTATTATTATTATTATTATTTTATTATTATTATTATTATTATTTAATTTGAATAGGGAAAACGAAATTTCATGGGCTTTGTACTGTTAGCCTGGTGGCTCTTAACCTTTTTATTGCCACGCCTCCTATGAGAGTTAGTCTTTCCCTTCACGCCCCCTTTAATTCTATGAGTAAAGAAAAAAGAAGAGAAGGAGTTTCGAAGGTTAAGGAGGGAGGTCAATAACTACGAATCATGGCAAGCCCAACGAGTCTAACTAGAGTAGAAGACTGTAAGAAACTAACGCTGCAAGGCGTCACCTATGCATTGTTTTCAGAAGCCTCTGCATATTAGATCTTCACTCTTGTTAAGAGAGTAATGAATATAATTAGAAAATTTACATTTTTCCCTAGGGGTCGCGCCTCCCTTGGAAATTGGTGACGCCCCCCGGGGTTGAGAACCACTGTTTTAGCCTTTTATTACTGGACCTTCTTATAATGTAAAGGACTTGTAGAATATTTGAATTTTGTTGTTGTTTTATGTTTTAAATATTTTCTAGATCACGAATACTTTAAAGCCATTTGAACCTACAATACGAACTCACAAGCATACTGTACACATTATTGAATGACATACCCCTTCTTCTTCTAGAGCCTCTCCCGCTGCTCACCTCCACTTAGGAGCTTCCCCACCACCGCCCAAGGGCCTAAGGGATTAGGCGAATCGAAAGTGGGCTTTGCTCATGTTTTTATTCCTTCATCTAGTACGTTACGAAAGGGGGAGAAAATTCTGTTGTGATACATGGCAAATAGAATAAGAATAGCTTAACGTAGGAGAGAAAGGAAGAGAGAAAACGAACTAGGAGCCTTTAAGCAGCTGTGTAACTACGCCATTTTTATTGCGTATGAATTCTAAATGTAATGTCAACCTTTGCTTTCCTAGAGCCAGTAGTAGGAGTAATTTATTTGGATCATTCAGAGTAATTCGTCCCCTTTAAAGCAATTCTTCAAACTTGCTCGCTCGGTCATTTACTTTAGTAATCATGATAAATGAAAGGAAATTGTCACTCCGTAAATAATATAAGCCCTACCGCCCAAAGAAAGGTTATGTTCCATTAGCCCATTAACCGATTTCTCTCTCTCTCTCTCTCTCTCTCTCTCTCTCTCTCTCTCTCTCTCTCTCTCTCTCTCCGTGTTTTGAGGGCTAGTACCATTTGTAGGGATGTAAATTCATAGGCACAAAGTTCTTTTTTACCACAAAACCTTCCTCTAGTCACTGCAACATGTTCTAAAATGATAAAGAACCATTTAGCAGGTTCATTTCTTCCTCCATTTTGGCTACCCATTGACGGAAGAAAGGCGGTCATAAAAAGATCAGTACGTAGATTAGAAGAAATCATTTATATACCCCACATAACTTTTATAGATTCCCCCTTGATAAACCTTGCCATTTGTAAAGAAAATAGATTACAGTGATATTTTCTTGGAAATTGTTCATTTATTTCCTATCCCATCTTCTTCCTTCTTTTAATTTTATTCTCTCTCTCTCTCTCTCTCTCCTCTCTCTCTCTATCTCTCTGCCCCTCTCTCTCTCGTCTCGTCTCTCTCCTCTCTCTCTCATCTCTAAAAAAAACCAAAAAATATATATATATATATAAATATATGTTGTCAAGAAAGGATGCGTAAGTAAACCAATCCTTATGAAGAAACTTTAGTTTTGTAACAAAAATCTTTGCTCGTTTTGATGTATCTTCAAATAAAATTTTCTAACAAACTTCTTTCAGCTCCAGGAATCATGGAACTGAGGTTATATCTTACCTTCCATTTCTTTTTCATATGACTAATACAAACTTCAGCTTTCCATTTTCTGTTACAAAGAACGGAAACCTAAGCCCTCTGGGCAGCTGGCAGTGAAAGATCGTATCTTGTAAGAAAAACCAGTAAAAAAGTGTATTATTCGGAAGAATACAACCGTATGTATTTACCCACCATCGCTAATCAGATCACTCTTCGGTAATTTACGAGCTCGGGCCCTTGTTTTCCTAACGTATTTAGTGTTGATAATGTAAATATTTGAGCGCAAAGGATTTATTATTTGTTAGCAAGAGGCTCTCTGTCCACGTTTGGAATAATGGCTATTCTGCTTTGGTCGAAGCAGGCGTTGTGTTTTTCATTCCATTTAATTACAATACGCTTCTGAAAGTAAGGACAGCTGGTTTATGAGTGTTTTTTTCTTTTCTGGTACAAGTTCCTCTCAAGATTCTTAAAATGATGCGTTTTTTAAGATATTGCTTTAACTGATGAATAACTATAGCAACGTAAGAGGATCCGTCGGTACTGTCCTCTTGGTAATTGTAAAGGATTATAGGTGCTATAACGCTTACTAAAGTAGTTGAAGTCCTTTTAGATCTACTATGATAAATGTCGCCAGGCGTTTAGGTTCAAATTTGTCACATCTTATTCTGGGGCAAGTAAATTCCGCATGCATGTGTAACGTGAAAATTGTAATGTTCTTGTAAAATATCAAACTGTGTAATGTTTTAGAGTAAATCTTCATGTTATTTATGTGTATAAACGTAAATTAGAGGCTTAACAATTTATACAGGTTTGTCAAAAACATGGGTACAAAATAGTGTAAAATATTTTTTATGACAAAAGCATGAGTGTTTTATATTACAATTTCAAGCATGGTACTCTATACGCAATCGCGTCACAGCCAAGAATAATGAGGTAAATGCTCAATAAACGTCTAAAAAGAGAGTAAATATTTTATGTAGGTGGATCAAAAAACGTTATTAAGGTCAAATTAATCTATGATTAGGCAGTCTTAAGAATTCTAATATTTTCGATAAGATCTGTCCTTCTAACATATTCAAACGAACTCGAAGAAACTCAGTAGAAATCATTAACGCCTTTTCAAGTAATGTTTCACTTGGAATAAAAACAAGAACGTTTAATCCAGTCATTTGATTAAGATATCCATAACGAGTTATTGGAAAAATCGTTAACTTGGATCATTTTGTCTTTGGCCTGCAATACTAACAAAATACGGACAATTTCGAAATGCTTTTTATGTCTCAATAACGTTTTCCTTCTCACAGATTTTTCAGATTCGGACTAATTCTTTAAATTTGTTCTGTCAGCGCATATTTCAGAAGGATGCTAACAAAGATAGCTTTATGCTTGTCCATTTCTTGTGTGTGGATATACTCGTATATACGCTTACAAAAGGGTTTCTGACGCTAAAAACACAATAAACCAGGCGTCACGGAATCTTCACTCACAACTCGATAGGGACGTGGCAATGATGCACAATTATTTAAGACATTTTCGATAACTGTCTAGTAATTCTTATATAAGAACACTGCCATGAACGAGGCCTTTGTCTACAGAACGTAACAAACAGAAGAAAAACACCGCTCAGTGATTGGTAACAATTAATCAAAAGGCTCTCTTTCACATAGTAATTTTCAAAAAGAGCGAGTAGTCATTCGAATGCTTGTACAGCGCATTTTGCTCTGAATGTCTATATCAAATTTGTAGGAAAATTTGTCGTTCAATATTTTCGTTTTATTATTTTTTTTACTGGCTAAGTCGATATGAACAGTTCTCATGGAGTAACCAGTATCATCCATAATTTTGTATAAATCTAGGAAGCTGCTCCCCATTCATTCCAGTATGAATTAATCCATCATCCAAAATGAGAAAAATATTTTTTAGAATTTTGTAATTCATGAGAATATGTAAGAGGACTCTATTTCTTTTCAAACGAGATTGATAGAACAGGCAGCATCAAGTCGAAGTCCGAAGAAGAAAAAAAAAAAAGAGGAATGGGACGGAGAAAGGCCTTTAACACTCCAGAAAAACAAAGACCTCTTCTGAAAAGCGGAACAAATTTAGGGGACTCGAGAAACAGGATTAGACGACATGCCGCCAGAAGGCAGTGGCCAGGATCATGTTTGCAGGAGCATGATTGCATGATCACCCCCACCTCCTACCGCTATCCCGCCCCACCCCCTTCCCCTCAAAATGAAGGCAAAAAGAAATTGAACGATAAGGATGCTGACTCGCCTATCATGCAACTATCTTTTGAATGACTGCTTTTAATATATAGAAAATATGAGCGTGATATTTGTAGTAAGAACTGATAAATCCCATTTATGGACTCAAAAGTGGAAGAGGGGAGAAATTTTGATATGGAAACACAATCACATGTTTTTAGAATATTCACCAATTAAAATAATAAAGTTTGGATATGTATTACAAGAGGTTTGATTTCCTCTCCATGAAACAGGTTGAATGACTGTAGTAGAGAACTAGAAAGAAACACCACCTAACGTTTTAATTGTGCACGTTTCAAAAATCATAGCTGATAGAAAAATAAATTTCGGTTCTCAAAGAAATTAACTTTTCATATTTGTTTTGAGTGAGAGCATGGAAGAAATTATAATCCTGTGATGCTCATGAAAATGAACGGGAATGACTTAGTTATTTTTCTGTAGTGTTGACATTTCAAAAAGTCTATCATTTATCTGATGGACGAGAGACTTTTCTCTCATTTAACCATTCACTTTTTAAGCATCTTAATTACTCTCATGAAAAAATTCACATCGAATTTACAGAAAGGGTTATTTTTACAACTAATATTAAAACCTACGCAAAATTTTAACTTGCCAAACAAAGTTAGTTCAGAAATAAATTCGGAATAATGCCAATTTAAGCCATGCGGAAATACAGTTAGGTCTAACCTTCCACAAGGCAAGAGAAAAGAAAGAGAAAGAGAACACGATTCATTCTTGTTGTTTTATTAAATAAATTACATATAGAAATTCACTCACAGTTTTGAAGGATAAAGCGGGAATTCCATATTTCCCCATATATTCTAGTCCATATCATCTACAGACAAACACTTATGAGGAGCATGTTGACTGCACGCGGAATTGGATTCTGTTTCGAATATGACTCCTCGTATGAGAATCTCAATGGAGGTCAGCGAGGGCTTAAAAGGGGTTGGGTGAAATATTTGATCGTTAAATGGCAAAAAGAGTGTTTTTCGGCATCTTTGTTGTACACGCCGGTCCTTTTGTGTTTTGTATGTACGGTGACGTTGCCAGTATTTTAAAATTTTTGTCAAAGGGCGTGAAGAATTCGTGAAAAAGTAATTTCCGTGTGTGGCAACTTGCTTTCTTTTTATTGACGGCCGTTTATCGATTTTATTTAGGCAAGAGCTTGTTAATAACTCCACAATTTATTAGAATTACATCATTCAAGTGAATTATTGAAGTTATCATTCCATGCCTAGTACGTTATTTTTACCTTTCAACTGTTGGGTAAGTTAATCATAGTTGGCAGAAATTAGGAGTTACTCACAAATAGTGTTGCGGGTGCTTTATAATAAAAGATACAGGATTCATTGATATAATTCTTAGACTTTTTACGCACCCCCATCCCCACAAAAGGTGTGAAAACTGTCTTTAAGAAAAATTTCTTGTAGAGGTATAAATATGACTGTAAATACATCCAACCTGTCAGATTGTTACGTGTAAGTTTAACTGAACCTCAGATGTTTACCAAAATCTTCAGATTTTTCTGGTTACTCTAAGCTTTCTCAAAGTAGTCTAATTCTGCGTCTAAAATATTTTGCGTTTTATGTAGCCTTTGCAAGGCCTTTTCCTCATTCTAGTTAATACAATTTTATGCTATCCTTGCCTGACGCATTTTGGAAATATTGTCTTACACTTGGGGCTAGTATCATTCCTGGCCCTGCCTTCACCTCTTGCTCCAGATCCTCTTTCGCTTTGCTCCAAGATGCCTTCAATTTTTCTTTTATTCTAATAGCTTCATGCACTGTTTCATTGAAATACTCTCTCTCTCTCTCTCTCTCTCTCTCGTCTCCAATCTCTCCCCCTCTCTCTCTCTCTCCCCCAAACCCCCCCCCCCCCCCCCCTCCCGCCCCCTTCCCCCCCACCCCCCCCTCTAAAGATAGCCGGATGACATCCGTCCGAAAAATTCCCCTCAAAATTCTGACGTCATCAGAAATCTTGAGACTTCATGATTTATAGTCTTTGTGTGTGTGTGTTTTTTTTTTCTTGTCTCTACTACCAAGGTTTTGGGATTAATTTCCTGTCTTCGTTTAACCTATTTTAAAAAATATTGTTTCCATTGAGCATATGGCTTCCTTTCCATCAGGTGATAGTGTTGCCTCCATTCTCTTCTTCTTTCCTTTGTCCTAAAGTGGATACGCCTGAGCATTGGTCACATTGGCGTCATAAAACGAGGTCTGCGACAAAATCAGCCTTTGTATTAAAAAACAATCTATTTTGTAACTATTTATCAAATCAAATACTTTTTCTGCTACTTTTTCCTTCTGCAGAATAACTTCAAATTGAGCGAATGAGGCTGACTTTGTGCGCCTGCCTGAATTCGGATGCAACATAAGGTTTCGAGTCCCCGGAAATATTCTGCGCAAAAGTTTCGTAATAGAAGCGATTCCATGAAAGATCGATGCTTTAAAAAACTTGACACTTCACATGAGCAGGTGCTAACTTTTACGCTTGACCTGAATACTATCTTTCACTTACCAGCTAAAAACTTCCCTAGCATATTGACACGTTCACTATTTTACAAGATGTGGAAAATGTAAAATACGTTGAAGTAATCTAATACCTTACCCCGGAGTGTGTTCATCTGGTATTCCGTCTTTGTTATTTGGATTTGCATTGCTCTCTCTCTCTCTCTCTCTCTCTCTCTCTCTCTCTCTCTCTCTCTCTCTTTGGCGGGAAGTGCAGATTCTAAGAATTCAGTCTCAGTTATTACCGTTTATATCTCAAGATTTGAAAAGCACGGTCTTTGAAAGTTGACTTCCGGGTATTAACTTTCTGCGTCAATGTAAGACACACGTGTTAACCTGAGGCCTCTGGCATATTTAATGGGGTACTTTACTTTCTTTTAGACACATCGCCAGAGATGCGGACGACAAAGTCTACCGGTCTTTTCCTTTATTGCTCTTTATGCTGTTTTGTGGTCAAGTCGTGTGTCCATCATACGTCAATAGACTTATTAAGTTTTAGTGATATATATATATATATATATATATATATATATATATATATAACATACATATAGCATATGTTGTATATATATTTTCATATATATTTATTTAATATATATATATGTATATATAATACATATAAATAATATTACATAATATATACAAATATATATAAATATATATATATACATACATATATGACATATGTTATATAGATATAATTTAATATACATACATATAGACCTATGGTGTATATAAATATGTGTATATATTATTCATATATATTTATATATATATAATAGATATATATATATATATACATATCATATATATACACATATAAATATATATATATATATATATATATATATATATACATACATATATAGACATATTGTATATAAATATTATAATATAATATATTATATATATATATAATACTACATACATATTATAGACATAATATATATATAATTAGTGTTATATATATTACATATAACAATATATATACATATATATAATAAATTTATTATATAAATAATGTATATTAATACATAAATACATATATATATCATATATAATAAAATATACATACAATATATTAGTACATATATATATATATATAATAATACATAATATAATTAGACATAATGTGTATATATAATGTATATATTTTATATTCATTATATATATATATATTTATATATTATATATAGATAATGATATATTCATATACATATATAATACATATATATAGATAAAATATATAATATATATATAATATATATATAATATATATATTATATAATAATCTTATGTTATATAGTTACATATATATATCACACATTATATATATGTATAATATATACTATAATATAATATTATATATAATTATATATATATATAATAGTATATATAATATGAAAGGCATTGTGAGCAAATACTTCAAGAACAAGTTTGCCTACTTGAAATTAATAGAAAAAAGAATATACGTAGATATCAGAATAAAAACAGCAAATCGAGAGATGGTTTCAGGAATGAGCGCAATTCCTAGTGCGATGGAGTGAGTGTTTTGATTATCTGATATATGTCGAAAATAAAAAAGGTTGGGGGGTGGGAGGTGTGGCAGGAAAACTGCATGATGCAAGAGTGGGAAAAGTCAACTTAAATGTGAGAATAATAATTTAATAATTAAACTGAAAATGGAAACGCACCGAGAATTATAATTGAATTACTTTGGTAATATTATAATAGTGTGAGTGAGTTAGTAGCGAGGGTTTGAATGGCCTGGCTTGACGAGAAGGTTTTGAATTAATGGCTAATAATTGCAACTGATACTTTGCATAAAGGTAAAGATGAAAGAAGAAACTTAAAGAATTATGTAAAAATGGAATCGCTTAATGTACCAGCGAAGTGAATATTTGGATTTTCATTGAGAAGGTAAAACAAGTAATAAAAGATGAAATCTGTCGATGTTTGCTGATGGTAAAATACTAATCGGAGGTTTGATAGAGGAACTATAGAAGCTTGTGAAAGAGCTCGGAAGATTTCCCAAGATGAAAAATTTAAGCATAAAAGTTTGAAAAATGTAGGTCAAAAATGTAAATGGAAGTAAAGAAGGTAGAACAACGAATCATGATCTGTATACTTGAATGAGAGAAGAGGTAAGTCACAGGCGAATAAGACAATGGACGCCGGGACTAGAGCTAGCTCTCCTTTTTGCAGGATTGGTAGATGAATTGATATGAAATGCAAATGGTTGAAGCTTTTGAGGTTCATTGATTTTGAAGCATGTGTTGTCAGAAGATCTGCGAATTGTGAAGATAAGTAGAGGCAAGAAAAAGTTTAGCGGATGGGAAACAAGGCGTAATCCGACCTCCAGCTTACTTCGTAAGCATGCAAGATTTTCCTTTCACACATAAGTTGTAAACATTGTAGTCATAAATTTAAACATAAATTAAACGTGCTTAAAATCTAGTCAAATAGAGCCTTGTTTCATCAACTAAAATTAAAATAAATACGCTATATTCGTTTAGAAATAATTTTTCTGTGCTGTTCAACTTGCACATTATTTTCTACTTTTTCATTCTAATAAATAAATCATAAATATCCTATCCTAAAGTTCCTGTCGCTTTAACTCAACGCGAAACACCTTTTCAGGCTTTTTTTAGGTTCCTCTATAGATTCTTTCCTAAACCACCCCCCAAAAAACTAGAATAACAACAAGCACAACAACAAAACAAGGTAGTTTGTAGGTTTACTCCCCGAGTAAGTGGAAAATGTGTCAGTGTTTTCAGATGGTTCCGCCTTGTGAAGAGAATGGATGATGATCAGCCGGCGGAACGAGAGTATAATTCGGAGGTGCTCGGGTGGAAGGAGAGGAGGAGAGTACTTAATAGTGATGCATAGATAGATGGTGTGCTGGTGGAACTGGAATGGATAGGGCTTCATATCAAAATAGGTAATGTGGAAGCTTCTATACAAAAGAGTCAATGACTCAATCAACAGCACATTTTAAAAAGCAAGTGAACATTCTCATGAATTTTTCTGTAAGATATATTATATTAATATATATAATATATAAATTATATATATATATATATATAATAACATATTATATATATATATATATATATAATATATATATCTATATATATAATTTATATATATTATATATTTAATATATATAATAGATATATATATATATATATATATATATATATATATATATATATCATATAGGAGATAGGAAAACCTAAAAACTTTATATTATAGAAAAGAAGTACTTTGATTCAGAGGATAACTGTCTCTCCTTTAGGTAGGTAATGAAAATAGTACTTACTTTCCATATTTCGGCGTTTTTATGGGCTCCTTTTATTAGATGGAATTTTGAATTTTGTATTAACAACATTTTTACCATTCATAAATATATATATATATATATATATATATATATATATAATATATATATATATATGAATATACATATATTGTAGCAACAATTCCAAAGTTAAATTTTGACCAGACTGTTCTCCAAGACTAACATCCCACAGAAACGTGAAGTTCAGGGGTTGACCACAGTATGCTAAAACAAGCAATTACCGGGAACATTGACTGTCAGGTAACCCTCAACCACCAAATCTATCAAAAATTATGCATGATACTTGGGAGCTCTCTGCTACAACAAAGTATAAACTCTTAACTGAGGTAGTGAGAATATTCACATACAAGAATTATAACAGTTCTGAAAGGTCACTTAACCCTTGTTGGAGCTTTTGGCGTATATCTATACTATATCATAGTCAATATTGGGATACGAATGGAAATTATTCTAAAGGAAATGGATTTTTAAGGTAAACTCGAAAACTGAATTCTTTTTTGAAGCTGCCTCTGCCGTCTTTCCTGCGAACCCTGTTCCCCTGCCGTTTCAGTTGAGAGATTTGTGTTATGGGAATGTGACGTCTATGGCGCTCTCTATAGCTGTGCGTCTGGCACCTTCGGTCCCCCGTCCAGAACCCCCACCCACAACCCCCAACACCGTTGCATCCTGTGTTATCCCTTACGTTAGGTTCCCGTGCCTTAATGGGTCCCTCACCAACACCACTTGCCTGAATAGCTGTTGTATCCTTGCTGCCGTTACCTGTACGGAACGGAAGGCTGGACTTCTCGTTCCGTGGAATTGTTTTAACCTCCTCCTATCTTTTGTAGTTTGTGGTTACTGGAGTCTCTTTGTAATCCTCTTCGTCTATTTTTAAAAAAATTATGACAAGAAATAGTGAATTATTCTAGCTAACTGTTTACGTAAGTGTTACATCATAAGAATTCTTATCTTATAATAAATTCCTGTAAATTATAGTTCCATTGCTGTCGGTACCAATGTGAGTTTGACGTAGAAAACAAGTCTTGCCTATTCCCACAACAAGAAAGATTAATTACGAATTTATCCTGATGGACATTGCGGAGCTCAGTGGGATGCTTATGAGAAGGATGATTTTTGAGAATTAAAGAGAATGCAATATGACTTGAAAGGTGAGTTGTTGTTTACCACCTTTATTTTTAGCGTTTTTATAGTCTTTGGAACTATTTCGCAATTCAAAAAATAATTTAGGACTTTTTCAGCTTCTCGCTTATTTCAGTAACAAAGTTATTGTAATAAAGACATGACGGGTCCACTCATAAACTTAAGCAATGCTGAATAATTCAGTTGAAAGATAATAGCAAATCACTGCGATTCTCTTTAGAGACAAGAAAAACATGCCTGATTATACAAGAATAATATTCCCCTTCTATGGAGAAATAGGTTCTATTCTTTGACGTGCTTTTACATTGAAAAATACTTAGGCTTACATGACTCAGCAGAGCTTCCCTGTACTATTCTTACCGTAGTCCTTTCGATATTTATTTTATAAATTTAATATTATAAATCTTTATTCTAATGTATTCGCGTAGCATTTCAGCATTATAAATCCAAAGTTTTATCTTTCTCTTCTCTAGACTTGTGTGCTTTATGAAATCTAATTGTGCGTCCAAACTCACATACGTCATAATTTGCACACGTTGTTAGCCTAATTCCCAATGAGCTATTTCTGTTTCGTTTTTTAATATGAAACTTTTCGTAAGCACTCCTAATTTCTCTTCAGTATGTATTCAGGCCATAGCAAAGCCTCTTAATTCACAACATCACCATGACCAAGTATTTGTATGCCAAGAAGCGGCTTGATAGAGGAATTTCCTTAACGGACACCTTTTTTTTTTCTTTTCTTTTATAAGCGTCACTTGTTTCACTCCAACAGGATTTAGTGCGCAAAAATGTCCTTGCTCAACACGCCCACACACTGCATTACTTATGCTGCATATTATTCTTACTGTCACATGTAATGGAGTTGCGTGACAAAATGCAGTATTCTTACAATTCCCGTGAAATTAAATAAAGTGCTTCATAACGTGCCATTCTGGAATAAAACTTTTCTGCTATCATGGCTAGGACACAATATCTGATTTCCACACATTTCGGTTTGTATGAGCTATCCCATATAATCTCTTCGGTGTCTAAATGTTTAATTCGGTTGGCATGGGCATCATTCTGAAACCAGTAGAAACGAAAACTTCATTCATCTCTCTCTCTCTCTCTCTCTTTATACACACATACATATATATATATATAAGTAAGATATAGATATATAATATATATATATATATATGTATATATATAAGATATATACATGTATATATGATATATATATATATATAAAATCTATAAAACCCATATATATGATAAATTGTTTAACAGGATAAAAATAAATATACCCATTTCCACAGCATGAATAATTGTTACAGTTAGACTAATGCATTCGTTGATAGTTCCTGACTGATTTTATGTCTGAATCTCTTCCTCGAGCTCAGAGATTAATCAGGACTCATTTCCAATTGCAGAGATATTCGTGACCGCTCGGTTCTCAGGGTCTTCGAGGGGGAAGGAGTCAACGGTCAAGGAGGAGGGGTCTGGGACCAAGATCAGTCGTACTTCAGCGAACCCGAGTTCGACTCCGATTATCAACAACAGCACGTTCACAAGTCGAAGGTTAGTATAGCGTTTAACTGATTATATTTGTTGTCGTGGGAAAGGCAGAGGCAGGTAGAGAACTGCTTTTTTAATGACATAGCTGTAAGAGAATAGAAATATGCTTCAATGACATGGTAAATATATCTACGCATATATATATATTATATATATAGTATATATATATAATAATATAATATATATATATATATATATAATATATATATATATATATATATATATATAGTATGTATATTATATATATGATATATATTTATATACGTATATGTATATATATACATTTACGTATATATGTGTATTTATATATGCATATATATATATTATATATATATATATATATGTGTGTATATGTGTGTATGTATATATATATATATATATATATATATATATATATATATATATATATATATATATTATGCATACCGACTTGGCTTCCTATATACTACTTGGCGAAGACATAAGAATATATTTCTAAAATAGTATTATATAATTAAAGAAGTAAGATTAATTTAATACTAACACTACACACACACACACACACACACACACACACTTATATATATATATATATATATATATATATATATATATATATATATATATATATATACGTATATATATATATAATTTTGTATACGGTGAAAATAAGCACTTATGCTGTATATTTTTGCTTATAAGATAAAGTTACAGAGAATGGATTTCATTTCGTTAATACCCACGTTTTAAGCCAATGGTAACAGTTATCATATCATGTGAAATAATTAGTGAGGCAGAAAATGCAAAATGAAAAGAAATCTTCAGACCTTGAACACACTTTTGCTTTCTTGGGAATCGTCAAGGCCCTTCCTTACCTTTACTCGACGATATGGAATACATTTTCTAAAATATATCTGGAGGATTATTTTCCTTTGCGGTTCTATCGCAGAAAAGAATAAGAGAATAATGCTCTACAAAAATATGAAAAAGAAAGGAAAAATGTTTCCAATTGTGTCATATTCTTTTGTTCTCAATAAAAGGAAATAAAAATGTTGCCCTGATGCGAGTAGTCAGATAAAAAAAAAATTAATAACACCTGAGCAGTTCGATATAAAAGATGAACAAAGCGGCTCCTTTTCCTGGAAGTGTTAGAGTCTTTAATTTACCTGACTGTGTAACATGCGCATATATCTCAATATACTTCTTGAAATTGTAGAACCAAATAAGAAATCTTACTTGAGAAAAAAAAATTGTATAACTAACTTTAGGATACATACAGAAGGTTAAAATCACCTG
The DNA here is from genome assembly GCF_015104395.2 of Macrobrachium nipponense. Lineage (NCBI taxonomy): Eukaryota > Metazoa > Arthropoda > Malacostraca > Decapoda > Palaemonidae > Macrobrachium > Macrobrachium nipponense. Next base: position 84,363,875 of record NC_061108.1, read on the forward strand.
TAATCGGCTCCGGACCTCCTGCCTTTCAAAATTAAACGCATTAGTGTCCAGCATCTAATTTAAAGTTGAATGGGAAACAGACAACAAAATTCCCTTTCTTGATGTTTTAATAATCAGAGATACGACAGAATACAAATTTACCATATACAGACAACCAACATTCTCAATTTCATACATTCACTACTTCAGCCATCATGACATTCTTATCGAGATAGGCGTAGCCA
>NC_061108.1:84366598-84371598 GCF_015104395.2 Macrobrachium nipponense
GTGTTTTTCCGGTAAATCAGATGTAATACTGGTCAAAGTCTGGGCAAGGGATTTCGTAAACGCCTGTGTCCTTGGGGGTGTCTTTTGTTGGGCGTTAATCAGGGATTTGGCCAAGGTGCTTGGGTAAGTAAATGCAAAAGGGTTAGATTTTTTGAGGGCCTGAGTCACCATCAAATCCTGTCCATGTGTGAAATTTTTATTTTATTGTTGGGTGTGTGTCTGGTCTTGTCTTGAGGAGGTCGGTAGAAAATTACGTTTGCTTTGTGAATTGCTTTCTCAATTATATTGTCAGCATACCTTAAAGACGAAAGCAGCTTACGAATTAGTTCAAATTCTTTCTCCAGGAAATCTGGGGAACAAAATTGTAAGGCTCTTAAGAATAGGTTGCTGGCTACGCCTATCTTGATAGGAATGTCGTGATAGCTAAAGTAGTGAATGTATGAAAGTGAGAATGTTGGTAAATTTGTATTCTGTCATGTCTCTGATTACAGGTAAGCCAATTTAGGTCACTCCCGATGATAATCTTCCTTTAATCTTCTTAAACGTTGGTTGAATGAAGATCTTTTCGAAAAATCTCCTCCAAAACGTCCCCACAGAATTTTTTTCGGAAAGGAAGATTAATTAGCCAAGGCAAAAACAGCATTGAACTATTTGAGAAATTTGAAGTAATTAATCCAAAACTACCCTACTTTTATGACCTTCCCAAAACTCACAAAGACAATCTTTCATTCAGACCCATCGTTTCATGTGCCGGAGCTTTCAATTACAAAATTCCTAAATGGTTAGCTGGCCTCCTTTCCCCTTTTTTAGGCACTTTTTTACCCAGTCACATTAAACATTCGGAAGATTTTTGTCACACATTCAGAGAAGCACATATACCACTTCACAACATAAAACTTTTAAGCCTTGTACAAGACGTTCTTCAGTTTTTGAGGGAAAAATTATCCTTTTCTGATCATTTCCCATTGGCGCTTGACAAACTAATAAATTTAGTTGAAGTATGTGTATCTGATAACGTATTTTCATTCGGGGAGTCATTCTATAAGCAAATATTCGGATGAAGTATGGGTGGTCCTTTAAGTCCTGTTTTAGCCAATCTGTACATGGAATACTTTGAAACTACGGTAATAAATGCAATAAAACCCCAAAAAATGCTGTGGATGAGATATGTAGATAATATTCTAACATTTTGGGATAATAGATGGGGCAATTTTAATTCATTCCTTTCAAAATTAAATGCATTAGTGCCCAGCATCAAATTTAAAGTTGAATGGGAAACAGAGAACAAAATTCCTTTTCTTGATGTTTTAATAATCAGAGATACGACAGAACACAAATTTACCATATACAAAAAACCAACGTTCACACTTTCATACATTCACTACTTTAGCTATCATGACATTCCTATCAAGATAGATGCGCATAGCCAGCAATCTATTCTTAAGAGCCTTACGAATTTGTTCCCCAGATTTCCTGGGGAAAGAATTTGAACTAATTCATAAGAAGCTTTCGTCTTTAAGGTATCCTGACCATATAATTGAGAAAGCAATTCACAAAGCAAATGTAATTTTCTACCGACCCCTCAAGACAAGACCAGAGACACACCCAACAATAAAATAAAAATTCCACACCTGGACAGGATAAAGACGGTGACCCAGACCCTCGGAAAATCTAACCCTTTTGCATTCCCTTACCCAAACTCCTTAGTCAAATCCCTGATTAATGTCCAACAAAAGACATCCCCCAAGGACAAAGGCGTTTACGAAATCCCATGCCTAGACTGTTACCAGTCATACATCGGATTTACAGGAAAATCACTTCCCCAGAGATTAATACAACAAAAACGGTCAGTTAGGTATGGACAAGAGAACTCAGCTATTTTCAACCATATAAATGAACATAACCATATAATAAACTGGAATTTGTTACATATAATTTATAGCAGCAACTGCCGTTACCAGAGTCAAATGATGGAATCGGCCTTGATTAAACAGAGGCAGGTAATGAAAATCTCAAAATGAGCGTGGGATTAAGAGGTCATCGACAAGATTTTCATTGAACCAACGCTTAAGAAGATTAAAGGAAGATTATCAGCGGGAGTGACCTAAATTGGTTTACCTGTAAATGGACCTCTTGGTATAAATACCACCTTTTCTGTAACTTTCCTCATTCATGTACCTGAAGAGGGAGACTGCAGTCTCTGAAATATAATATTTTTCTCTCTATGTTTTGGTGTTTTTATGGGGTCCTTTTATTAAATGGAATTCTGTTGTAATAGAACATTTTTACCAGTCATATATATACATACACACACACACACACACACACACACACATATATATATATATATATATAAATATATATATATATATATATATATATACATACATAAACTTACGTTTCCTTTATTCTTTGTCGGATTTCACGAATATTCTAGATATACGCGCATATCTCTTTCGGAGAGAGAGAGAGAGAGAGAGACTGATTAATTAACTCTTATATTTGTATCCATAAAATTGCGAAAGGATACAGAGGCGGTTCAGATAAATTTTATGTTATTTTCTTCTTAATAGTAAATAGATAATTCATTTCCGTTATATAATTCCATAACAGCATTTAGTTATCCTTGTTATGTTTTTAGTTTTCTGAAAAAGAAAACTATCGAGATGGCTATTTGTCTAACCGTCCACAGTATTTCTGTCTGCCCTCAGATCTTAAAACCTCTATGACTAGAGGACTTCAAATTGGTATGTTGATCATCCACCCTCAAATCATCCAACATACTAAATTGCCTAAGTAGTTTTGATTTTATTTAAGGTTAACTATAGCCATGCTCGTGCGTCTGGCACCGCTATAGTTGCCAACAACACAGGCTACCATCGGGCCGTGGCTGAAAGTTTCATTGACCGTGGCTGAGTGTTTCATGGGCCGTGTCTAAGAGCTTCAGACAGCATTATACACTGTACAGCTTTGGTGCATTTGTTACTTGTTGAATTATTGGCTGCAGATAGGCAGGAAAAAGATTTATGATCTGACTCGGTACCGTTTCACAGATACTTTTTTTTTATGGTGAAGAAAAACCAAGCTCTTCAGAATATAAAAAGGTCAGTAACATACCTGACCACCCTGCACCTGGCGTATTCACCATCGACGTATGGTCCCTTTGTCAACTTTTCACTCGTTATATTTTAACGGAGATCTTTCACATTCGCGATTTATCCCTGATCCCCCTCTCCGGCCGAGAGCTGCCAGATTCTCTGAACGGCAGCACATTATGCAGTAAATGAGCCTCGCTGTCGAACTGTTCAATCTCAGCGGTTATTTATTCCTCAAGCGAAGATGCAATGCATTACTACCCTAATGCTATTCTCCTAGAAATTGAATACAATATTATCCATTTTTTCTATTTATATTTTCTTTCTAATTAGTGATATCTCTTCTTTCTGTATTTCCCTTTACCTTCTCTTACTTCCTAATAAGCACCATATTCTTTGGAAGCTTGAATTTCGAGTCAATGGCCCATGTGTGCTTGTTCCATATAGGGTTCATCTTCTGAATGCAAATAATTATGATATGTGGGCAAAGCCTTCTGGATGAGGAGGTTAAGATACTAGGTCAACAAAGACGAATAAAGATATTATAGAATTAAGATTGTAACCTAAATAGATACATAGGAAAATGATATAAATAGAGGAACTGTTTCACATTCATACTCTGTAAAATACATTCTAGGATTATGATGAGGTATTAGATTGTAACTAAGGTGAACATTGTACAAATAGATTATATGATTCGATATACAGCCAATGGCTGTTGACTTTTCAGGATGTTTCTAAGGTGTCAATTTGCTTTTATACATTTATTTCTATCATAAATTTAGTTTTCCTCGTGGTTGGATTTGGTACCTGAACTTAGATATGCTGTCGTCATCTTTGAGGTATGCTGGTTTCACCCTGTTAATTAAGACCCAGTCCTTTTTGCCCATGTATCTATATTTTGAACATTTCATTCGTTTGTTTCAGGACAGGGTAGTGACTGCTATATAAGGGTGTGGATCAAGGGGTTTGTGGGCGTCATTTTTTGGAAATACAGGTCAGCATATATGTTGTTAGTTTGTATCTTTGTAAGTTTGTTTACACATGTGATGCTCTCTGATGGTTTTTCAAAGTCCTGATAGGTGTTGGTTTTGTTGGGTAGCGTTGTCATTGGGGAACAGTTTCCGTGGCATGAAGATGGTTTCACCAAAAACAATTTTTGCATATGAAAGTGGCTTATCATGAGGTCGAAATTGAAGAAAATTCTTATACCATGCCAGGTAAAGCTGATATTTGCCATGTTTGGAAGTGGGTAGTGGTTAGGTTCCATTTATAGACTGAGATGTGTGGTGGAGAGGCTCATGGGCCAAAACTATTCTAGGCAAGGCCCATCAGATCCATTTACTTCTTTTATAGTTGCTAGTTTCAACAGTAGTAAGCAGAGGAATTTGAGAGGATTGGGTGGTCTGTCAGTTTTACGTGGTAGTTTATGACAAGTTTCACTGAAATCACAGGAATCTGCATGAGTTCAGGCTAGAAAATATCTGGTTATCCTTATAGGCGGATTTATAGGCCTGTGTTACATATCAAAGAGACAGACAGCTGGTAGGGTTGGTGTGGTGCTGTGTGTAAAGAGACCAGGTCAAAGAGACAATGATAGATAAAAACTGCTGCAACTTGAAGTTTCCTAGAAAGTTAGCACCCAACAGTGGAGTGTGGGCATCAGTAATGATGAGATCTCATAGATAATTATTCTTCGGGAGGTGGAGAATGAGGGTTCGATAGCCTTGGTGGCCATATGTTATTGGTTGGCATCAAGGGGTCTGCAGTGATCCGCCAATAATGCTAGGGATTAGCACCCCAGATCGTTTTCCTTCCATCTGTACCCAGGGCGCAGTTGCAAAGTGCTCTGTCAACATTTGGTGGTATACGCAAGGGAGGGGTCGGCGTTGGCTTCCATTTTGC
>NC_061108.1:84376598-84384098 GCF_015104395.2 Macrobrachium nipponense
ATATAAATATATATGTATATATATATATATATATATCTATATATATATATATATATATATATATATATTATAGTATATATATATATATATATATATATATATATATATATATATATATATATATATCTAGGACTGAGTGAAATTAGAAGAACTGGGGAAAGTTATATAGAGTTAAAAGAGGGCCATATATTTTGCTTCAGAGGACGTGGAAGGAACACAGAAAATGGAGTGGGTTTTCTTATTAATGAAAACCTTGCAGGTAACATGAAAGAATTTTATAGTATTGGTGATAGAATTACAGGACTGATTATCAAACTAATAAGAGGTATAAACTGAAGATTATTCAAACGTATGCACAAACAACATCCCATACGGAGGAAGAAATAAAGATTTTCTATAAAGATCTGGAGATATCATTGTGACTCAATTTACATTTAGTTTTGAGTGATTTCAATGCTAAAGCAGGTCAAAAGAAGAGGAGAGAATCAGTTGTAGGTAAATTCGGAGTAGGCACAAGAATGACAGAGGAGACATTGCATTGCTTGTAGAATTTGCTGAAAGAAACAATCTGAATATCATGAACACATTTTTTTTTTTTTTATAAAAAGGCAACATAGAAAATGGACATGGAGAAGCCCAAACGGAGAAACGTAAAAACGACAGTTTTTTTATTATCAGTTGGGAAAGTTAATTTAGTTATAGATGTGTAGGCGTGTTAAAAAAGTTTTAAACAATTGATAAGCAAACAGAATTTGGAACTATCATTTATATTCAAAACTCATAAGTTCATTCTTATTACGCGATGAAAAATCCCAAGAATGGTAGAACTATGTATTTTAAGTAATCTCATTGTCATCTCAAGTCTTTTATCTGCTTAGGTAAACCGTTATTAAAGTTCAACGTAGCATATATTTCTTTGCGCCTTTATATATAATATATATATATATATATATATATATATATATATATATAAAATATATATGTATATATATAATATGAATATATATATATATATATATATATATATATACGTATATATATATATATATATATATATATATATATATATATATATATATATATATATATATATATAAAGGCGCAAAGAAATATATGATACGTTTGAACTTTAATAACGGGTTTACCTAAGCAGATAAAAAGACTTGAGATGACAATGAGATTACTTAAATACATTAGTTCTACCAATTCTTGGGATTTTTCATCGCGTAATAAGAATGAACTTATGAGTTTTGAATATAAATGATAGTTCCAAATTCTGTTTGCTTATCAATTTGTCCCTAGGATTTTTCATGTCCTGTGGTTAAGAAGTGGGACCTAAAATCTATATAATGTATATTACAAAGTTCTCTTTACTCAGAGTTTCTTTAAAATGTGGCTCTTTACTCAGAGTTTCATTAAAATGTGGTTTGGTTGATTTGCTGGTTAACCTATATTATTTTTCAGGGCCGTTATTAAGGTAAATTAATGTTGTGCTGTCTTATTTAATTTCAGCAGGTCTTACTTTGATAATATTAGATCTGAGTACTATTTCTTTTTAAATTTTATTTCATTAAATTATAAAACTATTAATGGTAGATATTAATAATTGTGTTACACCTAATCAAATGTTACCTTTGGTGATTTTAGGAAACGATTATGTCCGGCTTGTGGTCATCCTCAACGAGGTAGCCTAACCAAGGCCCGCTTTTATTTACTAAAGGTAGTGGATACCATTAAAGAAATAATTGGCTTTTCCACCAAAAGAGGCACGTTTGAATCAGCGACGTACTCTCACGCAATTTATCTTACAATTTACGCACAAATATCATTATTCAAAGAAAAATTTGCGCTTTAGAATCACTGCTTGTATAACAAAAGATGGTCATTCATTCAATGAGACGCTCAAAGATAGATGCACAGCTTCGGATACACTTTATTTTGTTATTTTGATATGCCTGTTAAAATGAAATATTGAAATGGTAGACGTTAACTTGCCATTGATTTAGCTCAAACATTTATTTTTCAGAGTTTATATTGTATGATACTGAACTATCATTTTGGGATGGAATTCTAGTTTTGTATAGGAATGCTCTCTGAAAATTAATGTTCGTGCAAATTGCAAGGCTGCCACAGAGTTACACGAGATATAATGCATTTAAATCCAGTAACAATACTTATTTCACCAATTTCAGTTTTGAAGTTACTGTACAAATCTGTCTTTTATACAAGTTGGAAAAAAAACTGCAAATGAAATATGTTAGCAGAGCACATCAAAGAAAATTACAAAATCATTAATGCATTAATAGTACATTATGATACGAAAATGAGAGTTCTTTTCACTGGTATTTTCACTTATTCTTAATATTCTATCGAAGTTTATTTTATTGGTTTCCTGTGTCAGTATTCGCATATTTGGTTAACAAAATTGATTAGGATGTTCTTGACGTAAAAGAATAATAGACAATAATATTCTCTTTTGGCTACAGTGCAAATTTTCTGCATTGCTGATAAATTTTGTTACGCAAGCACCTGAATACTAATATTCAAACTCATTTCATTGTACCCCATGAATGTGGTTTTGCGTTCTCTTTCGTTAAGCCCAGTTCAATTTATCCTGGTAGTCTAGAGTTTCAAGATGTCAAGAGAAGTAAGAGATGGTACAAAATAAGAGTTATAATTGAGATCCTAAGTTAATTACCAACTTTCATTGTTATTTGCGTAAAAATTCGTTGCTCTGACAAAGGTTAAGTTTCTTTGATACTAATGAGATTTGGTAGGCTGGTACTTTGTGGGTTGCTGATGGATTTTCTTAATATTCCAGGGCTTGAACTCTGTTTCAAAGTCACAGTTCAATTTAAAGGCCAAAGTTTTGCATTTTCCATCTACATTAAATCTATAATGGTTAAAGGTCTCAAGCCTTCAGAATTCTACACTGCGTGTTCACCTTAGTTTTGAAGATTTTTCACATTTACTGATATTTCAGGATCATAATTTTAATTCTACAGTTGTACATTTCTATGAAACTTGGTGTACAGGCATCTAGAAGCTTGGCACACATATTTTAAAGTTATATACATATTTTGAAATTTGTTCTGTACTTTTCTCTAATTTAAGTGAAATTCAGCACAAGTGCCTTTGAAGTTGGTGCCTATTTTGAACCTTCACCTATCTCTGGATTAGGACTTAGTCTTCAGAATTCAAGGTTATTTTCCCCTAATATTTTAACATTTGAAATCTTGCTTGTTATGTTTTATTGTTGATTCTTCTGTGCATATAAATATTTTCCTCTGAAAAATGTATAAATAAGGGGAAAAAGTTTAGTTGTTGTGCTCCAAGATAACCTTGATAACTGGTCCTTTCTCAGAAATTGCTTTTTGGATGCTATTTTCATTTTGTGAACATACGGATGTGAAATAATAAAACCTCTGGCTATTTATTAATGCATCGATACTAAACAAGAGAATCTTACTTAGAGTGATGGTTCCCATCTGTGCATCAGTGATAACAATTACTGAAAATATCAAGTGTTCTGAATGATTCATGACCCGGCAAAGATGTAAAATGTTGCCTAGGGCTGAGAAGAAATAGGCATGGTTGTACCATAAACCTCTGAAGGATGGCGATTCCAATCATTTTATGTTTTAAGAATATAAAGCATAAAGTTTTTCTAATGAGTCGGTCAGATAATCAGTTTATTTTTATTTTATTCTTGATTTTTTCCCCGGAAAGTTATCTATATCATTACGTAGCAGTACTAGTCTGACATTCCTTCTGCAATTCACTCACAGAAAACAAGGATTCTTATAATCAGTTTGAACTCTGCTTTTATTCTAGCGATCCTACTAATGGTAAGTAAATGAACGCGACATTTTCTTGTGATTGTCCTTAGAGCCAGGTAATTGGATGAGACTTTCTTCTTTGTCAGTTACCGTTTCATTTGATTATTCATACAAGAAAAGGTTATATCCAAGTTCTTTGGCTGATGCTATTTATTCAGTTAAAAGTTAATAATACATGTAGTTCAAATCATCATTTACAAGATTATCAGGAACCTCTTTCCTTATACCGCCAAACAGACAGTTTTCCTCAAATTTAATTTTCCTAATTCCTGTAATTGACGAATACATACTTACTATGCGTGATAATTATTTCTATAATTAAAAAAATATATCAAGATTTAAAAGAGATTGAGATGAACTTCAACGTTTTTTGGACGGCGGAAAATTATCACTTTCATCCTGATTACTCTAGTTATCGAATCTTCTAATTTTTCTGTATAAATGTTAATCATTAACCGAAATTATGAGGTACAATGGTAAATGCTTCAATATCATAACAAATATTATATTGATATATGAGAGCTCCAAACCACATGAAATATGTTGGGCGTGTTGTGAGATATTCAAGCTGACATCGTTGGCACAAGTGTTTCATTTCGCACAGAGAGAGAGAGAGAGAGAGAGAGAGAGAGAGAGAGAGAGAGAGAGAGAGAGAGAGAGAGAGAGAGCAAAGATTAGGTGCTTGCAATGATGTCCATATTAGTGTCCTTGCGGACTGGCCCTACAAAGCAAAGGTGGGCTTGACACTGGGCGAGACTTGAGAGGAACGTCTCATTGGCAGTGACCCGCTGGGGCATCGGTTTCAAGTGGAACCGGCACTTGGCAGAGTACACCTCTTGCCTATCACAGAGGCAGCTTCTGTGCGATAAGTGAGGAGAGGGTGCCATATTCAATGAGGTTGTGGTGCCACTCATCCCTTGGGCGGCCCCCTGCTGGGGTATCTCGCAGCCAGCTGGCGGAGTTGTACATATCTTGTTTGGGTAGTGATAACTATTTTGACAAGGAAAAAGAGTGTTATTTACGATGCGTATTATGAATGTGAATTCGGAATAGTTTCTGTATGCTACGAGTCTCTAGGTTTACTCTGATTGTAATTCATACTACATTAACATTTGTTTTCTTGTGCTTTAGCTTTTTTGTGATCATTCATTGTGTGGTGCGGAAAACGCCATAAATCAAATTCCTTATCCCGCAAATCTTCCGGTAAAGGAAATGAGATTTGTTACGTAAGTGGAGCCAAAAATTAATGTTACAAGGTGGGCGTGAACTCAGTCGATGTTTGCATAACGCGTCGAGGTAGATGAGAAAAAATTCTGTGAATGATGAAATTAAAGGAATAATTTGAGCGCAAGGATGAGGAACTGAAGCAATATTTTAACCGAAGTTTCAGTGAATTTATGATAAGGATCGAGATACCTTCGTTAGTTTCTGGTAGTTAGGTACAAAAGAATGTACATTTAACGGTTTTACATTTCACTAATATATATGAAAATAACTGAGTGGGTTTCTTTATTCTATTTATGTTATTATTATGTAACATATTTTCCCTAACTTGTTATTATATATTTATTGTTGCTACATGAGCTAGTTCAAATAGTAGCAACATTTATGGTTGAAATGATTGCTAATTTTATCAGTTGATTGTAAATTTTTCATAATAATGGCCCGGCGTTAAAAAAAAATTAAAGCAGAACATGTAGGGATTACCGAATAAGGAACAAACCAGGATTGGAGAATGGCACTGAATAGGCCTTGACGAAGAGGAAAACAACGTGAAAATTATAGTCAGCGAAGATGTTAGCTGACCATTGCAAATTAACATTTTTGAGCTCCGTCAGACGAGCCAGCCCTGGGAGGGTAAGTCTCAGTAACCATTCTATCTAATAGTTGAAAAGTTAATCATTAATATTTTTTACCTGGTCATTCACTCACTCTGTACCTGTATGCTAGCAGATTAGACAAAAGAAAATGTGATTTAAATTTCACTGCAGTTGCATGGTTCATAAAACTAATGCAGAGCTATTCGTGCCTCAATAATCATTCCCCTGCTTATTCTATGTGGATGTTTGTTGATCTTATCATAGTTTCAGCTTGCAAAATAGTTTGTATAAATCAAACTGGGACCAGGGATTTGAAGACAAAGAAAACGTCTTTACTGTAAAATTTTGGAAAAGACCAACGATCATTTGTTACTTGGAAACAATCGTAGCTGAATATAGTTCAATGCATTAGATGCAGAGGAAAATGAGCCAGTCGTTGAACAGGAATACATCAGCATCACTGACATCCTTATTTTTCTGTGAGGCACCTTTTTTTTCAGGGGGAAAATCCACTCATGATTTCATTTATTTCTGCATGTAATGCAATCCTTTCCTCTTTCTTTACTCATTACTGTAAGCAAGCTATAATTACGTAGATAGCAGAAAGTGCAAGAGTGCATTTATAATATAGGAAAGCTAAAAATAACGCAGCCCGACAAGCACCTAATAAGACTTCCGTACGGAACAGAAAAGGGGTTGGAAAGGTGTCTTTAAGCGCCAAGTTCTTAGAAAAAAAAAAAAAAAAAAATCTAGAGCCATGATATAACATAGCAGTTGGGTAAATGAACTCTTTGAGTAGCGTATGAGAGGACAGATATGTCACATTTGGAGGAGTTATGCGTCTCCCTTTATACTTGGAGAAGAATTCGTGCCAAAATTGTGGAGTGTTTATTTAGCTAAATTAGACTCTTCGTATTAACCTTTGAAATGGCTCTGCTTAATTGAACTTCTCATATGTCTGTAATTGTAAGGCTCAATTGAGAAATATCTGATCTTAGGTATAAAAGTTGGGCAGCTATATCCCTCAGATTTCTGTGCTATTATTTGACAGTGATTCAAGCAATGAACATCAGATGCCCCCAGACCTCCATCCCTGTCAGTGTGCGCAAGAGATGAAGGTACCTTGAAGATTAGTTTTGGGTCAAACAAACCAAGCTAGTGCGTATTACTCTATGGTGCATAAATATAAAATTCTCCTTTTGTGGTAATTTGAACTGGAGGACAGTTTAGTCAGGACGCATATGCTTTTAGTAATAATGAAATAATGATAATGGGAAATACAGACGAGATAATTGAATGACAATGACTGAGAGGAAGGAGAAATGTTTCAACATGTACGGGTCAACGTATACTGTAGGTGTATGAAAATGATAGTACAGTATATGACATGCTAGGATATTAAGATAAAATAGTTATTATTACATTTCTGAATAATGTATTCCAGTATGGTGAATTATTATTATTATTATTATTATTATCATAAGACAAGCTACAACCTTAGACAAAAAAAAAAAAAAAAAAAAAAAAAAAAAAATGCTACGACGCCAAGGACCAGAATGAAGGAAGCAGACTATTAAAGGAAGAGAAATTGGGAAGCGAAGAATGAACTATGAAAGATGAGTGACAATGTAAGCTAAATAAGGTAAACAGCAACAAAAGTTATAAAAAACATAGTATAGCAAATAAGTCAAAAGGCAAATAAACTGTGCAGTAAGATTCATCAGCCTGCTCAGCAAAAAAGAAAAAGTTTGCACCAAATTTGAAATTTTGATATTATAACGATTCAACAACACGATCAGGAAGTTCCTTCTCGAATTTAGTTAAAGCAGAAATATCATTTC
>NC_061108.1:84391598-84394098 GCF_015104395.2 Macrobrachium nipponense
ACGCAGCATGAGATTGATACTGACTTTAATTAATTCGGTCATAATAAACAACAGGCCTTGAAGTGTTTGTAGCTTTTAGAATATCTTTACGACTTATAATAATACTACGAATAACAAGCATTTACATAAATTCAAACAAAATATTAGAATATGTGTATGACTTTATATAACACACACACACACACACATATATACTATATATATATATATATATATATATATATATATATATATATATATATATAATGTATATAATGCATATATATATATATATATATATATATACATATATATATATATATATATATATATATATATATACTATATATATATGCGTGTGTGTGTGTGTTTGTGTGTTTTTTGTGTGCGTGTTAAATATATAGTGTCATACATATATTCTAAATTTTTCAGTTTGAATTAATCTGAATGACACTTTAATTATATATAGAGTATATAAATATATATTCTAATGTTTTATTTTGAATTAATCTGAATGACAATTTATATATATATATATATATATATATATATATATATATATATATATATATATATATATATTATATAAATGTATGTCTAGATACAAGTAAGTTTCAAGATGAAAAGGGAAGCCTAATATCCCGATTCTTGTCAAAAATAATGACCCAGCGGTATAGGTAACACTAAGTTAAAACAACTGAGATTCTTCTTTTAGGTCACGAGGCCAATGAAACGGCATCCCAGTTCCATTTTGGATTCCATGACATAAAAAAGACAAAGGATGTAATTTATAAAGATCCTAAAAAAAAGATACCTGTTAACAGCAATGGAACAGGTAGACCCGTTATTTAAATGTCGGATGTTAGGTAAATAGAAGTAAAAAGCGAATTCCAAATCTCACCAGTTGAGAGAAAAATCATTTGCCAATCAGTGCAGCCCTAATAATACTAACTACGTTGTGAAGTACGGAAATAGTTAGGGTAAATAATGAATAACTGGGAATAATGAAAGGTTTCAAGATATAACAAATCATCTAATTTTTTAGAAGCTGTTTGGTTACTGGGTTCATGATTTTCTCACATGTGCTTCAAGCAACCAGATGCCAACAATTTTGTTTCGTTTCATTCTAACACATAAGAAAAGGAGAACAATCATATGCTATTATCTGGCCAATGAATTAACACAAATATTTGGTTTAAAAGAATATTGATATTTAGTATATTTCGTTAAGTATTATATGATCCAGTTCCCTCTTTATATCAATGTTAATCGTAAACTCTTATTATTCACTCATTGTGTTTTTATAAAAATACTATTTCAACCCAAAGTCACTAATATCTATAACATGTTTAATCCAAGGTCACTAATATCATTAACATGTTTAATACAAAGTCGCTGATATTACTAATATGTTTAATCCAAATTCACTAATATCACTATCATGTTTAATCCAAAGTCACTAATATCACTAACATGGCAATGTGAAAATTCGTTGCGCTAGCCTTCAAGTTTTAACTCGGAAAAAGTTACCTTAAGCTGCAATAAAATCCAATATCCAAATTTATCTTAAATGCTTTGAAATCGTAATGAAGTTCATGCATATTTTAACTTTTCATTACTGTATTATAGTAATTTTTTGTATGCGTAAAACGGTAGCGCTTGTTTTATAAAAATATTAAGGTTCAAGTACACGCTTGGTTTTGAAAACCCCAATGCTTAAAATCTAACTCGATACTAAAATTAATTCATGTCTCACGTTATCTTGGAAATACGTCAGATTGTTAAAAGAAGTCAATCTTTCCTCTCTGATAATAGTCTGCCGGTGATAAATTTGTAATTTATCTTTAGATAAGAGCAAAGTTTATACAGAACAATGTAAGATCATTTCATGGTTATACAGTTGACTCCAGCTATGGCAACATTTTGTCGAACTGCGGATATTTACACAAGATGTTGCGTTACTGAAATACATCGGTTTTTCTGTACTCTCCTTAGAGTTATTGACATGTAAGTTTTGTGTTTACCAGATTGGTGGTTAACCAACTCAATTGTAAAGGTTTGCAGACCATGGTAGTAATATATTTTCAGATGGAATCGGCTGATACCGTTCACAGTATCTTTTTAAATACAAAACCATGCAGAATGAGCTCTTAATTTCTAAATTCATTAATATTTTCAGCTTTTCGACTGAACACCTTGAATTCAAGTAAAAGAAACTCTTTCACCACGTCATGGGAAATAGAATTCAGCACTGCCACCATGCTTTCACAAAGGATAAGATTTTTTTCTAGTTTATACGTACGCACATCTATCGAACTTAATTTGATCTTAGTATAGGTAAGAACGGTACTACAGCACTTTCCTTCAGAAATGTCTGTACGTATAACAATAATCAATAAAGGGGTTCATATAATTGAGGACTGCCGAGTTAAAGAACATTGGAGAATGTGGGAAAAATCATGGTGTCCTAAGAAGGCACTCGAAAGTCGCCATGGCAATCTATAATGCGAAAAAGATTAAA
>NC_061108.1:84399098-84401598 GCF_015104395.2 Macrobrachium nipponense
TGTTGCAATTTTCCTTTTTTTTTCATTCGTTAAATCTCCCTTCAATTCTCAGAGGGCCTATTTCTATTCTTCTTTTATTCATCTTCTTCGCATATGCGTATAATAGTTTGGGGTTTTGCTTGATATTTAATAGGGTTTTTTCTTCCAAGTCCCGTTTTTCATTTTCTTTTGATTGTATAATCTTTTGTTCTGCATTTTCTATCTTACCTTTTAGTTCTATAACTTTCCATGCATTTTTTTCTTTTGCAAGACCTTTTTTCCACTTTCTGATTTTCTGGAACAAGATCCTTCTGTCTCTTGGTATGCATGAATGATGTTTACTTTTCTTCTTCGGTATATATTTTTCCACTATTTCTCCAATATTTTATATAATATCTCCGTATTTACCCTTATGTCATCACTTACGAAAATGTTATCCCAATCTTTGTTTAATTCTTCATTAATTTCTGACCATTTTATATTTTTACTGTAGAAGTTGTATTTTCCATATCCTTCCCACTTTTTCATTTCTTGCTTATCTCTATTTTCACTTGCTTTGGAATGAACTGTTAATTCTATGACATTATGGTCTGAAATATTCGCATTATAAACTATTATTTCTTTAACATAATTCATCTCGTTCACAAATACTAGGTCTAAAGTATTTTCCTTTCTTGTTGGCAGGTGATTTATTTGTTGAATGTTGTATTCTAGTAGCATATCTAATAGCTTTTCAAATTGCCTCTTATCTTCTGCACTACTATTACTCTCTTTTTTATATGTATAAGTACAACCACAATCTCCTATTCGTTTCTTTTTCCATTCTACGAAAGGAAAGTTGAAGTCACCAGATAGGAGAATAGTCCAGTCCTTGTGATTTCTACATATATCATCCAATTTTTCAATTATTAAGTCAAACTCTTTAGTATTAGGAGGTCTATATATTACTATGTTCATCAATTTTTCAGATTCAAATTCTCCACCGCTATTAGTTCACATTCTGAGTTACTATAGTCTATATATTTTTCCTTGTTTTTTGTCTTTCCCATATATTGCGGTTCCCCCTTGATTCCTATTTTTTCTATCTGATCTATAAGTTTTGGAACCCTTTTATTTGATCATCATCATTCCCAGTCTCTTGGGAATACCAGGTTTCACTTATATTCATTATATCTATTTTCTTTTCATTTTGGGTTAGTTCTTCTAAGTACTCTATTTTTCTTTTTGAGTTACTCGTAACTAAACCCTGCGCATTCATCACTATGATGGTTTGCGTGTTTTCTCCTTCATTTAATACTGGTAGTAATAAGGATTTTCCCATGTCTCTTTCCTGTTTCTGGTATGTTGTTCTTTTTTTCATTTCCAGAAATTCTGACATTAAAAATCCAACTTTTCATAATATTTGTCTTCCCTTCATCATAATTATTCATTTTGTGTCTGAATCTGCACTTTTCTCCGTTTCTGCAATATCCTCTTGCATAATAAATACAGTTATTATCTCTTGGGTATAATTTCGGAGCTGATGCTTTGAAATTTTTTGCTGACACCTCTGCATATCTCATTGGTGGTTTGCTTTTCTCTTTTACCTGATATTCTTGATTTCTCTCTTTATTTGTTTCTTTCTTATTTTGGATTTTATTACTTGGTTGGTTATTTATTTGATTATGATTCATGGCTAACAGCAGTTGGGGAAACAGAAGACTTTGAAGTTACTGTTAGATTACACCAAGGGTCAGCATTATGCCCATTTTTGTTTGTGCTGGTCATGGATGTGTTGAGTGAAGAGATCAGGAATGAAGTGCTGTGGGAGTTGTTGTACGCCGATGATCAGGTGATTACTGCTGAAGATAAGGAGAACCTGCAGAGAAGGGTTGGAGAGTGGCAGGAGTCTTTAGAGAGTGGTGGCTTAATGGTGAATGCGAATTAAACAAAGGTTTTGTTGAGCCGTAGGGAAGATAGAGACAGAATAGTAATACATGAAAAAAGAGGCTCGATTATAAAACAGGCAGAAAAGTTTAAATACTTAGGATCTACTTTAAGCCAAGGATGTGAGGCTGAAGTTTCCAGTAGGATAATAGCGGCATTGGGGAAGTGGAGAGATGTACCTGGAGTTTTATGTGATAGGAAAATGCCAATCAAGCTAAAAGTCAAGATCTATAGCACAGAGTTAAGACCAGTGGTTAATGTATGGAGCAGAAACTTGGGCTCTAGGAAGAAAAGAGGAAGTAAAGCTTGAGAGAACAGAGATGAGAATGTTGAGGCAGATTATGGGAATATTGCTGCTTGAGGGATAAAAAATTATGAAATAAGAAGAGCAGGCTTAGTAAAGATAACAGAGGTGATAAGAGATTCACGACTGAGATGGTATGGGCATGTGTTGAGGATGGATGACGATGAGGGAGTGAAGTGGGCTTGGGAAGAACCTGTTAGAGCAAGAAGATCGAGAGGGAGACAGAGATTAACGTAGGGATTACGATGGAAAAGAAGATATTATAGAAGGGATGTCTTCTAATGGTGATAA
>NC_061108.1:84406598-84414098 GCF_015104395.2 Macrobrachium nipponense
GGTTGAAATTTACATTATAAATAGTAGTGTGACAGTATAAATGAACATGCCCAAGATTGAAAAATTGTTGTCATCTGACAGAAATAGGAGCCCAGACCATTTGCGACAAGTGTTTGCTCCATTATCAAATCTTGTTCACGTGCTGTTGGGCACACATCTTGCTATGAAGAAGTTATCTATTCTGGAATCATTAACTTATAACATTCTTAGACTGATATTCATGTTCTTGAAAGCGCTTTTTCTAGAGAAGTGTTTTCAATTATATAAATTTTTTAAAACAGTAGATTACACCAACTTTTTGCCATATTTAGTTACTTACATGAAAAAAAATTGAAAATTGTACTGTTACCTTTTGCATATCTTGGAATTGTTTTGGGACTGTTTCATTCCTTTTCCAACGATTTTCCAGTTTGACCAACATAACGACTATCATGGATTATGTTGGATTTGATACACGAGTGAAGCGAGAGATCTTTGTAGGCATTTTTACAATGTATTAATGGCCTTTAATGCAACATTAATTATAAAGTTCTTAAGTAAATGGGAGCATCTAAGACTTTTACTATATGATAGAACAGGTTAGTTCTTGTGTTGTAAGTGTCTTTGTTTTTATTATCATCATAATGGTTTTTTTGCTGTTCTTAATGCATTGTCTAATGCAGTGTCTGCGTATTTTTAATTCTTGTGTGCATTCCTAATTGAGTCTATTTATTCATCACCGTATTGAGGATTTCATGCACACAATTATCTTGAAAACCGATGCCTTTCCTTATCATGGCCCGAATACTATGTGCGTAGGTATACATACTGAGAGGTTTTCTACAAGCAAAATTGTCACTACTACCATGTATTAGGCAGTCCAATAAGCGTAAACGCCGAATGACTTTCCATTGCTATAGTGTATTTCATCAATGATAGCAATTTGTTTCATCTACCAAAGAAGTAATTACATTTTAGCTCCCAGTTCGATTTACATTTCAGGTCGTCAACATACCTAACCAATATTACATTCCGCGGAACGATTTTACTTAATATTTTGATTTATACAAAAATAATTCCGCGTACAAATTGCATAAACCTGGAAATGGAGGATTTCCCATTTCCATTTGAATGTAAAATTTCTGTTGAATCAAAATTTCTGTTCTTTACACAGATTCGAATGAATAATTCTGTTAAGGTGTTCTTGGTGAATGATATATCTCCTAAGTGCTTCCCCTTCAATGTGTCACACAGAAATTCTAACAAACCATCAATTCGTGCATTGATGAAAAATGATAATACTTTAAAATTCAGAACCCTAGAATCACTAGGAGTTGGTACATTACTTAATATTTCAAGTCGTATTGTTCTATATTTTAGCATCAGAAATGGTGTCCACTTCTGGGTTAAAAATATGAACAAGATATTTTACCTAACTGTACTAAGTAGAACCAGCAGAGGTGATGACTAGCTTAACTGACAAATTTCTTTTGTTCATTGCTATTACTCACGCAAAACGGTAAACGTAACGAAGTCACAAAAAACCATTTTTATCAAAGATTCATGCCCTTGTAGAGGAGCCTTAACTTTTCTGTTGATATTATTATTCACAGAATCTGTGGGAGCTTTTATGTAATTTTTTGTATGAATAAGTGAATGAAAAGATTTTCAATTTTTTCTATATAATCACCTGTCTTTGGAATCACTATGCACTTTTTGTGATAAAACTATTAAAAAAACCAGGTCTAACCATTTTTAGTGGGGTTTTCTTGAGTTTTAACTAACAAAATAGGCCGATTTCATCGTTTTTATAATGCATCAGGTTTGTTAGCTTTCGTCACATTCCAACACATTTATTGTTTTCGTAAAGCTCATAAGAAAATTTGGCGTTTGGTTGTCCGCCGTAGCATAAATAATTCCTTTGACTGCATTCACGACTTTACTGGAAATATTGCCGTACTTCTCCAAATTACATATCCTTTGGTATTTCCACACTGATCATTGCACTTAAAGACAAGGAGACAAAGCGAAATTTAACCTGTAACCTAAGGCACTAATCACATTTTAATCAAGACATTCGTTAAACACATTAGCACTGTAGTTCTGTGACTTAGGTATTTCATGTCATTTCAATTTTTTTTTTAAATTAAAATTTCATACAACTTTTTTCAAATGTTCTTTACTGATTTCTTCATAGTAATAATTTTGCAGCGTATTTTTCCATCTTGATGGTACGGAGCAAGGTAGAATATATATTCCAACTTCGTATTGTCCTCATACCCGTCAAGTTGTCGAAATACCTTTATATTTTCCATATTCTTGACTTGGTTTTCTTTTTCTATCAGACACCGTTAAAGATCACCCAGTTTTTTTTTTAATAAGACCTTAGAATAAGAAACTGCTGTCGTTCTTTGGCTGAGGGAATATTCGTCTATGTACATACACAATATTTTTTGGTGATGATGATATATATATAATATATATATATATATATATAATATATATATATGTATATTATATATATATATATATATATATATATATATATATATATATATATATACATATACATACATACATACTTACATACATACAGACATACATCATACATACAACATACATACATACATACACATCAACAGAAATTTTAACATTGAAGCCTCTGCTTTTAGTTCATAGTAGATTTCAGACAACGCTGATTTCAGTTTCCCAACAATGGTAGTTTAAAATATAGACAAATGGTTTTGAAGATTAACTCTTCATAGATTTTCAGCAAGCTCTGTTCCAATAGTGGATTTCAATGAACGCCTTTAAAGCCTATTTTCTCTGAACCACCACTTGTGACTTGTTTTACTAGACAGACGCATTTAGTTCATGTATGAGAGGCTCTAATATTGCCTTGTTTTTTTTTTACTTTAGTTAATATTAAGAAGGATGATGTTAAAATTTTTTTCATTTGTACGTGTTTTCCTTTTTTTACAAATAGTATTGGATTTTGTAAAAAAATGTGTTCCTCGAATGTCAGGCTTTGCTGGAGGCAACGAGGATATGAAATTTGATTAAAATCGGGGTTCTGATGTAATGTACGCGTTTTTCCGTATCTGTGGCCGCCTCTGAACAAAGACGGTTTTTTTAGAGAGAGAGAGAGAGAGAGAGAGAGAGAAAGAAAAAAAACTTGGGTAGCTGTATGCTATATTCTGCACTCACACGAATTGCATTAGATATTATCTCTGCATCTTCCAGTCTATTGTATTCAGTCTGAAATATCCACAGAATGTTCTAGTATATGTCAAGGAGCTCTTTGTTTCCTAATTTTTAATCTATTCCATATCTCAAAGAAGTGGTCAGATTTAAGAAAAATATAGCAACAATTATAGAAATTTATATGCGACCGATGACGGGAATAACTCGTCCCATTTTCCATTCGAGATTCAATGAGTGAAAATAGGAGAATTTTACCATTTCCGATAATAATATACATATAAATATTAAGAATGAAGAAAAGCATGCATTCAAATCATTTTTGGGGCATATGAAAACGCTAGTGTGACAAGCAATTCAGTGGTCTGCATAGACCAGGGAAGTCAAAAAGCTGAAAAGAGGATGAATGAGAAAAAATACTAGACTTAACTCAGACGAAAATGTATGACCTGCCTCTTGAAGGAAGTAAAGTTTTAATATTGAGTGGAAAGAGGAAAGAGACTGATTCCAATGAAGGCAAAACCCCATACAAGGGGAATATCAATATGAAATTGTCAAACGATCGGTCATAATTCTTTACCGTATATGAATAATGTTAGAAATGTATATATATATATATATATATATACATATATATATATATATATAGATATATATATATATATATGTATAGACGATATGCATATATATGTATAAGATATTTATATATATATATATATATATATATATATAGATATATATATATATATATATATATATATACTATAGATATATATGTATATATATATATATATATATATATATATAATATATATATATATTATATCTATACATATATATTTATATATATATCTATATATATATGTATATTTATATATATATATATATATATATATTATATATATATAAATATATATATATATATATCGAGCTACAATGTCCTTTAAATCTAATTCGCTCTACCTCGGAATTAATATATTTTCATATATGCTTAACCGAAGGGGAATTTTTTTCTCGATAATAGATTTGCCTGGACCAGGGCGCGAACCTATGGATCCTTTCAAACCCAGGAACGTCAGTGAAGCGTTACCTACTACACCACCGCGATAGGCTAATAAAAGTTCATGTCGCCTCTCACCCTCATATACCTTTCGCGCGCAGGTAATTAGTGGTTTTTGGGAGACAACATCAACCCACCTCGAACTCCGGTAGTGTTTGTAGTGCTTTTGACAGCACGTAGCCAATCTATAGTCATATCACATTTCCGTGATTCATATACATATATCGAGCTACAATGTCCTTTAATATCTAATTCGCTCTACTCGGAATTAATATATTTTCATATATGCTTAACCGAAGGGGAATTTTTGTCTCGATAATAGATTTGCCTGAACCAGGGCGCGAACCCTAATGGATCCTTTCAAACCAGGAACGTCAGTGAAGCGTTTACCTACTAACACCACCGCGAGAGGCTAAAAGTTTTTTCATGTCGCCTCTCACCCTCATATACCTTTCGCGCGCAGGTATTAGTGGTTTGTAGACAACATCAACCCACCTCGACTCCGGTAGTGTTTCTAGTGCTTTGACAGCACGTACCAATCTATAAGTCATATCATTTCCGTGATTTCATACATATATCGAGCTACAATGTCCTTTAATATCTAATTCACTCTAACCTCGGAATAATATTGCATATATGCTTAACCGAAGGGGAATTTTTTCTCGATAATAGATTTGCCTGGACCAGGGGCGCGAACCTATGGATCTTTCAAACCCAGGAACGTCAGTGAAGCGTTACTACTACACCACCGCGATAGCTAAAAGTTCATGTCGCCTCTCACGCCTCATATACTTTTCGCGCGCAGGTAATTAGGGGTTTTGGAGACAACATCAACCACCTCGACTCCGGTAGTGGTTTTTGTAGTGCTTTTGAACAGCACGTAGCCAATCTATAGTCATATCACATTTCCGTGATTCATATACATATCGAGCTACAATTCCCTTTGTAAATCTAATTCGCTCTACCGCGGAATTAATATATTTTCATATATGCTACAACGAAGGGGAATTTTTTTCTACGATATAGATTTGCCTGAACAGGGCGCGAACCTATGGATCCTTTCAAACCCAAGGAACGTCAGTGGAAGCGTTACCCTACTTACACCACCGCGAGAGGCTAAAAGTTCATGTCGCCTCTCACCCTCATATACCTTCGCGCGCAGGTAGGAATTAGTGGTTTGGAGACAACATCAAACCCACCTCGACTCCGGTAGTGTTTGTAGTGCTTTTTGAAAGCACGTAGCCAATCTATAAGTCATATCACATTTCCCGTGATTCATATACCAATATATCGAGCTACAATGTCCTTTAATATCTAATTCGCTCTACCTCGGAATTAATAATTATTTTCATATATGCTTAAACCGAAGGGGAATTTTTTCTCGATAATAGATTTGCCTGGACCAGGGCGCGCAACCTATGGATCCCTTTCAAAAACACAGGAACGTCAGTGAAGCGATACCTACTACACCACCGCGAGAGGCTAAAAGTTCATGTCACCTCTCACCCTCATATACCTTTCGCGCCGCAGGTAATTCTTAGTTGGTTTGGAGACAAAACATCAACCCACCTCGACTCCGGTATTGGTTTGTAGTGCTTTTGACAGCACGTAGCCAATCTATAAGTCATATCACATTTCCGTGATTCATATACTATATCGAGCTACAATGTCCTTTAATATCTAATTCACTCTACCTCGGAATTAATATATTTTCATATATGCTTAACCGAAGGGGGAATTTTTTCTCGATAATAGATTGCCTGGACCAGGGTGCGAACCTATGGATCCTTTCAAACCCAGGAACGTCAGTGAAGCGTTTACATACTACACCACCGCGATAGGCTAAAAGTTTCATGTCGCCTCTCACCCTCATATACCTTCGCGCGCAGGTAATTAGTGGTTTGGAGAACAACATCAACCCACCTCGAACTACCGGTAGAGTTGTAGTGCTTTTGGACAGCACGTAGCCAATAATATAAGATCATATCACATTTCCGTGATTCATATACATATATCGAGCTACAATGTCCTTTAAATATCTAATTCGCTCTACCTCGGAATTAATATATTGTTTTCATATATGCTTAACCGAAGGGGAATTTTTTCTCGATAATAGATTTTGCCTGAACCAGGGCGCGAACAACCTATTGGATCCTTTCAAAACCCACCGGAACGTCAGTGAAGCGTTACCTACTACAACACCCCGCGAGAGGCTAAAAGTTCATGTCGCCTCTCACCCTCATATACTTCGCGCGCAGGTAATTAGTGGTTTGGAGACAACATCAACCACCTCGACTCCGGTAGTGTTTGTAGTGCTTTTGACAGCACGTAGCCAATCTATAAGTCAATATCACATTTCCGTATTCATATACATATATCGAGCTACAATTTGTCCTTTAATATCTAATTCGCTCTACCTCGGAATTAATATATTTTCATATAGCTTAACCGAAGGGGAATTTTTCTCGATAATAGATGTGCCTGGACCAGGGCGCGAAACCTATGGATCCTTTCAAACCCAGGAACGTCAGTGCAGCGATACCTACTACACCACCGCAAGAGGCTAAAAGTTCATGTCCGCCTCTCACCCTCATATACCTTTCGCGCGCAAGGTAATTAGTGGTTTGGAGGACAACATCAACCACCTCGACTCCGGTAGTGTTTTGTAGTCTTTGACAGCACGTAGCCAATCTATAAGTCATATCACATTTCCGTGATTCATATACATATATCGAGCTACAATGTCCTTTAATATCTAATTCGCTCTACCTCGGAATTAATATATTTTCATATATGCTTAACCGAAGGGGAATTTTTTCTCGATAATAGATTTGCCTGGACCAGGGCGCGAAAAAACCTATGGATCCTTTCAAACCCAGGAACGTCAGTGAAGCGTTACCTTACTACACCACCGCGAGAGGGCTAAAAGTCATGTCGCCTCTCACACCCTCATATACCTTTCGCGCGCAGGTAATTAGTGGTTTGGAGACAACATCAACCCACCTCGACTCGGTAGTGTTTGTAGTGCTTTGGACAGCACGTAAGCCAATCTATAAGTCATATTCACATTTCCGGTGATTCATATACATATATCGAGCTACAATGTCCTTTAATATCTAATTCGCTCTACCTCGGAATTAATATATTTTCATATATGCTTAACCGAAGGGGAATTTTTCTCGATAATAGATTTGCCTGAACCAGGGCGCGAACCTATGGATCCTTTCAAAACCCAGGAACGTCAGTGAAAGCGTTACCTA
>NC_061108.1:84419098-84429098 GCF_015104395.2 Macrobrachium nipponense
ATATATATATATATATATATATATACATACATATATACACAAACACACACACACACAACACACACACATACACATACATACATATATATATATTTGTGTGTGTGTGTGTGATTGTCTTTACATACATACATACATACACGCACATATTATATATATATATATATATATATATATATATATATATACATATATATACATACACATAATTATATATAAAAATGTATGTGCGTATGTATGCATGTATGTATGCATATGCGTGTTTTCATTTGCAAATATATTTTCTTCGAGATAAACCCCGTACTAGGGATGGTCCTTAATATGCAAAGAACGTAAATCGAAGGTATATTTACTTTTTATAGTAGAAGCTTTAAATGTTTTTTTATGTACATTTTCAATGCCATCATTGTTGTATGGTTAACTCCCAACCGTTATCCGAGCCATTTGTCAGCAAAATGATGAAATAATACACGACATGCGTGAAGGCATCTGCCCTGCTTCCAGGGAAGCTGCTCTAACAACGCGGAAGTTTTATTTTTTTTTTTTCTCGTTTTCCTTTTTACTTTTCTTCACTAGAGCGTATTATTTATAGTGCCTCGAGCATAACTCATAAGCAACCGGGCAATCCACGAACACGCTACCTATCTGATCTTGGACGCTCTCCAACATAGCGTGCAACACATTCTTCTCTTATTATCATGCTTATTTGTTTGTGGTGTCTGTTTTATAAAGTATGGTATTCCAGAATGGAAACAGTTGTCTAATCAATTTCCATTTGCTGATTAAGGATTAGCTTAGTTTTAGGAGATGGCCTTTTTGAATTTGTGTATAACATATATATATATATATATATATATATATATATATATATATATCTATATATAGATATATATATTATACGATGACAAGTAACACGTGAAGATTGTATAGCAAGAGCCAGCAGGGAAAATGAAAAGCAGCAATACCTAGCGCTTTCGTGTATTCTTGATACACCTCATCAGGGTACAATATATAATTTATATATTGTACCCTGATGAGGTGTATCAAGAATACACGAAAGCGCTAGGTACTGCTGCTTTTCATTTTTCCTGCTGGCTCTTGATATATATATATATATATATATATATATATATATAATGTATAAATCCTCATAACGGATTACAAATTAGAAATTGTTATACGAAAAAATTAACTCAAAGATTCATATGAAGATGCATCTATTGAGTATAATATTACTATTAAAATTATCCATGTGAACGCTAAAAGATCCTGATTCTTTTTCTAAAGATTTCTTTTTATTAACATTTTAAAAATTTTTACCTTATTGTAATTTTGCATTGATACCCGTCACTAACGGCCCAATTTACTGTTTTACAACAGGATTGTAGGAAAGTCCCGTTGGACCTATGTAGTGAAAACACTAGCTTATTTCAGCTTAATTCAGATTTGCACCTTACGGCACTTTAAATAAATGTTACAACACATTACCACTTATTTTCGTATAACTAATAAAATGTTCTTCAATGAGCGTTAGACAAGATGCAAGATATGTGACAAGAGGGAAACCTTCGTAAAACATTAGAGGAAAAAACGTCTAATGAACTGCGGAAGTATTTGGGTCATCAGGTTATTAGACACTGACAGAAGACGAGAGAGAGAGAGAGAGAGAGAGAGAGAAAGATTAAAATTATGCCTCTGCATAGTGTCATAAATGGAAGATAGATGGGTAAACTTACGTTGCTGGTAGGTCTGTTTGACTGCATATTAAGCATAGAGTAATTGAAACAGTAGATAAATTAGAGACAGAGACGAACAACTGTCAGCTTCATTATAAGCTGCATCATCATCCTAAGAGTTGATTCAATCTATTACCGAATCCGTTTTTTTGATATATTGGTATTGTGATTTAAACAATATCAGATCATTTGGGAAAAACTTTCTTTGTTCATATCTATTAGCATCTTGTTGAGATCGACTTTTTCCTAGCTCGTATTGCTTTGTTATAAGCGTGTTCTTAACAGTTCTGTTTAGTTTAGGTCTGTTATTTATGTAGGAGTTTTGATTGTTTTGACAGTGATAATTATGCTATCTGCTATAGTAACTGTGACCAAATCTCATATTTTTCTTGAATCTCCGCTGCTTTCTTGCGTTTCATAGAGGCATTCCTTCTATTTTACCTTTATTTTATTTTGCCGGCAATGTGACAAAACAATGAACGTTAATACGGGCGGTGGAAGAATGGGGAAAACTGATTTTATTAAGGATTTGAGGAGCAATCGAACTTCAATCTAAAATACTACTTAAATATATGATGTTCTCGTTTCATGATATAAATCTAGTTTATTTTTCACTAATTGTTTACTGAGTTTTCATGGTATTCACATAATATTTTTCTGTAAGACCAAAATTGCTGTAATTCGTACCCCCAATGTTTCCATGCCTCAGTTTTTTTCTTTTTTGCTTTAGCGAAACCTCCAACCTCCTAAGTGCTTTTTTCGTCATATTAGGTATCTTGCATCCAGTTTTACGCTCATTTAATCGCACTGCGTTTTTATAAGCGAATATAGAAAGCCCTTGTTACGACAAGAAGAAGAAGAAGAAGAAGAAGAAGAAGAAGAAGAAGAAGAAGAAGAAGAAGAAAGATATAGCATTTACAATTCAGGCGTAGCTTGACAAACTTTTCTATTGTTTGGACTGTGAAGTTTAATAATTTTAAGAAAACAATGGTAATGCTTTCAAAACATTATCTTCATGAAAAACGTGTGTTCCAGTAATGACAAAAACAAAGAATGGTGATAGCTCAGTGCAGATGGTTAAAAATATCCTCATTATCTATATTAAAAACTGTGACCTATCAGTTATTTTTCTTATAAACTTTAAACAAGTGGATAAAATTAACAACCTGTTAGGGAAAAATATCTTGGGATATTGTAGCTCTAACAGACAGCACTTCAAAGACAAAGAAATGAATCTCGCGTAGCCATTGAAAATCTATTACAAAGTCATTTCAACTGTTGTATAATATATTTAGTAAACAAACAATCAAAGGGAAAAGAAATTGTGGTGCGCTGTTTTGGAAGGCGTCCAAAATCAACCAGGTAACATGTTCGTGGATCGCTAAGGGCCGCTTGCTTATGAGTTATGCTCGAGGTGCTATAAATAGTATGCTCTAGTGAAGATACAAAAAATGAATTCTGTGCTGTTATAGCAGCTTGCCCTGGAGGCGGTGCTTATTACGTTCGCGACTTCCATGATGTTATGTGAATTTCGTCCTGTTGCAAACGAATGTTTGCTATTTTGGAGAGCTGAAGTTTCCATTGCGAGTCAAAAACTTCGGTAGAAACTTCGTATTGAAAGGAATACAAATTTGTTCGTCAAGTTTTTATCGAGCTTGATTAATAGTGAAAGAAGATTATTTTCTTGAAAACATACTTATATATATATATATATATATATATTATATATATATATATAATATATATATAATATATATATATATATATATTATGTATGTATGTGTGTGTATTTGCTTGGGTGTGTGCTGACGTCATAATCATATATCTGTGTGTGCGATGTCGCATTGTATTTACCAAAATCCCACTTTAAGTGCCTGGTATACTAAATAATGTTAGGTCTCTATATTTTTAACCCTTCTTTTGGTGGGGTTACAATTCGATCACATTTTCACCACCATGTCGCAGTTTCCTTATTGTAGTTACCTCAAAGTTTTCATCCTTCTCCCTCCTTATAGCACTTTATACATTTGGAATAATAGGCAATGCAATCTGTTTTCTCAAATATACATTAACCCCGTCCACTATGCCAGCTACATGCTGTTTGGGAATGACATAAGTAGTGTAGAGCAAGAGGAGGACCTTGGAGTCATTGTTTCATTGTTACCGAGGACTTAAGATCCACAAAACAGTGCATAAAAGCTGAAAAGAAGGCATAGAAACTAGTGGGATACATAAAGCGGCAGTTCAAATACAGAAATAAGGAAACGGTATTACAGCTCTACACATCAATAGTTAGCCCCATCTTGAATATGCAGTATAGTTTGGTCACCAACACTAAGAATAGACATAAATAGATTAGAAGGAGTGCAAGCAAGAGCCACAAAGTTAATTCCATCCATCAGGCAAATAGGTTACCAAAGACGACTAGAGAGCCTGATCATGTATGGCTTAGAAACGAGGATTGCGAGGACAACCAACAGAAACATCTAAAATACTGAAAGC
Organism: Macrobrachium nipponense; assembly: GCF_015104395.2. Classification (NCBI taxonomy): domain Eukaryota; kingdom Metazoa; phylum Arthropoda; class Malacostraca; order Decapoda; family Palaemonidae; genus Macrobrachium; species Macrobrachium nipponense. The sequence continues at coordinate 84,423,334 of NC_061108.1, forward strand.
CAAAACAAAAGTAGACAGTAACCTATTTACGTTAAACGAAAACCAGACAAGAAATAATGAATGGAAACTAGAACTGAAGAGACACAACACATCCCATTGTGGGAACTTCTTTACATACAAGATATGTGACACGTGGAATAAACTGCCACCAGAAGTTGTAAACAGCAACTGCGTGGCGTTTAAAAGAAAGTTAGACAATATCATTAGGACCCTGTGAATGCACAGTAAAACCTGCTCTTATAGATAAGTGAGCACACGATGTCTGCTCCGATGGATTAACAAGTCTTTGAGACATCCTAATCCTTGTAACTCCTTGTAACTATTGTATCATTCAGATCCACCTCTCTATTCGTTTCCATCAAACCCATATAATGTTCACGCCACTGCACTGACGAGAGCTGCAATCTCTTCAGACATTTAATTTTAGCTCCCTCTTTTATTTCTTAGATCCATTACCTCAATTTTGTATAAATAACAACTCGTGGGAGAAATCTGAGAGAAAACGGGAGAAGCTGTATTAAAAAAAAAAATGCCTCTTGTAGGATGTTGATGATGTTGGAAATAAATAACTGATTTGGAATATATATAATGCAAAGTGACCTATAATAAGGTAGTGTTATATCGAGACGGCTACGCATATCTTTTTTTAAAGTTACATATAAAATAAAAAAAGGCCTGGCGACGAACATGCACAATTATGGAAAAAGATATGCGGTTGCCAAATACTTTTGAAATGGTTAATGGGTTTAAATGTTGTAGGGGTGAGCAAGAGTGAATAGGATAGAAGAAATGCTGAAAGTAAATAGGTGAATGCGAGCAAGAGAAAGGTTGTGAGAGTAGATAGAAACCATGAGGATACCGCACTGAATAGCAAACAGGAAAAATAGAAGAAGTTGATCTGCGTAGATATTCGAGAGTGACGGTCACTGATGACGTTGGATGAGAGAAGAGGCGAGTCGCAGGATGGAGAAGTCGAGGAAGGCAGCAGATTCGCAAGGGAAGAGTGTCAATGGAAGGCAAAGTAGGAATGCCTAAAGGGATTGTCGAGCGAGGCAACACTCCTCTATAAAAGCGAAGTGTGGACATTGAATGTGAATGAGAAAAAAGATTGAAGCTGTTGGGATGACTGTTTGGCCAGTATATGTGAAGTGAGAAGAGTTAAAACGTGGAGGAATGAGAGAGGTAAACAGAGGTGGTAGAAAGGTTAGATATAGTAAGCAAAAAATGGGTCAAAGTGTTAGATGGAGTCTATGGTTCAGTGAAAAGAGTTTATGATGAGGTATTTTTTGGTTGAAGTTGTAAAAGGTATTTTTGGGTTGAAGTTGTAAACGACAACGGAGGAGATTAGCTACATGGTGAGAGATTGGAGTAGAACGTCCCAGATTTTCAGGTAGAATTAGGTTGCTTGCTAAAGAAGGCGCGTCAACATGAATAACGATTTTCGTTAGGCGGAATAAGAAGATATAAGGCTCTTTCTACGTAACTTACTATTTTGCAAACTGTGCGCCACTTATTGAAGTACTAGAAAAGGGTGAATTGTGCCTCTGTGACTGCTTAAATGTTTAAAGATGGAGTTACTGGAAAAAGCAGAGAATTGACTGTACATCTACAATAAATGCAAATAAGATTTGATTGTAGTGGGGATTGGGTAATAGCTTCAGATGATGCAATCCTGACTGAGAATAATAAAAAGAAACTGCAGAAACTATTGATCGAATATGAATATGTTTAGAGAAGAGAAAAATGTTACAGAATTTGAAATAAAGTAAGGTTCGATAGGTAAACGGAAGCCAAGAGGATGGTAAAAGGGATGTTAGCGTAAATACCAGAAGAATAAAACAATAGATCTCTATGTTTGTAGGAGTAAATATTTTGGCATATAGTTGTATGAATATGAAAGATTTAGGTTATGGAGTTGTGTGCAAAAGGCTGGGAAGAGGCTGGGGTGTCTGAGGAAGTGAAGGCTGGATTATAAGGAAATGCAATTTGACCTATTCTCCTTTACCGAAGTGTTGTGAATGTTACATCATACGATCAAAAAAGAAAAAAAAGACGGACGCAGCAGAGGTGAATTATATGCATAGTATAAATGGAATAAGCAGAACTGACAGTATGCGGGATGCAGGGATATGCAGACGTGGTAAAAAGGTTGTTATGGGCAAAGAGATAGATCAGGGTTTTAGAAGAGGTTTGGCGACATGGAAAGAATTGACATGGAAATTGAGTGGTGGGATGAAGGGGGAAGGGAAGACTTACAAAGGTTTGGATAGATGAGGTTTCAGCAACCACGGAGCGAAAGACTATTCAAGAATGGCAGAGCTGAATGCTGCGATGCATGGTGGGGGTTATGGCATGCTGCTCATGAGCCTTCTTTATAGGCTTGTGAAACGGATATGCCAAGGTGATTCATCCACTATTCAGACGTTAAATTAAGTGTGGCTATGCTCGTTACTGGGGAGCCACCCATTTAGAGGGAAAGGCTTCATGTATGTATGTATATACATACATACAACATACATACATATATATATATACATATATATATATATATACATACATATATATATATATATATATAATATATATATATATATATATAGATATATATTATATATATTTCAACGATTTCAAACCTTTTGGATGCCTTTCTCGCCGTGGAGTTTTGGATCCGACTGAACAAATTCAATGCTTAACCCGTAATAAGCTTTATCCAAAAAGCATGAATATATATATATATATATATATATATATATATATATATATATATATATATATTTATATATATATATATATATATATATATATATACATATACATATATATGAAGAAGCCAGGTACTATGTCGTACCTCTAATAAGTTAAATTGTGGATAGTATCCCCACCCATATATATATATATAATATATATATATATATATATGATATTTATATATATATATATATATATATATATATATATATATATATATATATATATATATATATATAAGGTGTTTTAGGTATTTCTTCCACAGGCTGATAAGAAAATGTGTATCTCGTTTACAATGGTTGCAAATTTCATTAACGTTTCCATCTGCTGTGACCTTTCGAGAGAGAGAGAGAGAGAGAGAGAGAGAGAGAGAGAGAGAGAGAGAACGGGTATGAAAAGCTACAGGGGATACGCCTGTGATCTCATATTCAATTCATTCGTGTTAAGTTTGTTAGTGACTGACAGCTATTCACTTGAGCATTTCCGGGATTGGCAATTTTCCCCCTTTTTTGATAACCTTGCAGGAAATTGATTGCGTCTAAATTTAGAAGGAAAGCAGTTGATTGGAACATCTGCAAGCTGGAAAGAAATCATTGGTCTAATGCTCCGTGAAACAGATTCTTTTTCCTTATAAAGGAATTTCTTTTTCCAAGGAATACCAAGATCTGTATTGAATAGGATGATTTTTTTTTTGTCCGTCATTTTAAACAGCAAACTTCTCAAAAGGTTCGTCTTTATTCATGACTGATTCATGTTTTTAGTGTAATTACAAATTCACAAGAAAAAGAAAACTTTTGAGTAGAAACTATTCATCAGAAGGCTAAGGGATAAAAACAAAAATAAATAAATAACAAGAAGAATAAAAAGAAAATTTTTGCTCTTTCATTATCTTGAGAAAAGATATTAAACTTGAATTTTATGGAAGAGTTGTCTCGAAAAAAGAATAAATTTAAAAAAATTGTATTTTACATCAGTTTTTATCCTTTCAATGTTTCATGAATAACTCAGAACACTTAATTTCCTATTTACATCACCTGCGTTTATGAAACACTGTGTTTACCATCAGGCGGATATATCAGGTTAACCAGAAGCTTACCAGAAATATGTTATTAAACATCCAGTTAAGAAAATTAGACATCCATTTAGAAAATGTCCTAAAGTGTCCTAATAAATAAAATTTCTAAAATATAAAAGTTTCGGCGATTCATTCCTATTCACAATTCATCTCCATTAAGAAAATGGAACCAATTTAAAAGAGAATTAGGGTCCTATTATTTCGCATATTCCGACGTAAATACTGCCTTAGTTATCGAATAATAACTGGGTTCTGTTGTTTTGTAGTTGTAAATATCTACTTGTTTCATTTTTTATAAGGTTAAAAGTTGTATCCTTTAAATGCGGTACTATTAGATGTTGAACTACTTATGTGATTGTCGACTGTAAAATATCCTGAATAGGCTTAGTATTCCGGGATCGTTTATTAGGATGCGTACGAAGCAAAGAGAAAAAAAATAGTAAGCCGCACAGCATAATTCATAACACTTTTGTAAAATATCTTTGATAGCCCTATAAAGGGTTTTAGAAATGAACGTTGAATAAGGAAAAAAAATAGACTGTTGGCCTGTTCTGCTTTAGAGGCAAAGAAGAAAAATATTAGGCCAGAGAGACAATCAGGCGTTCCGAGCTTAAGAAACCAAACCACATAAGTTAATTACTGTTGTGAAATATCTTTGATGCCCCGCTTTTTAATGGATGCTAGAGTTATTATACATATGAAAGAATATCCATCCTTCTCCAATATATAGACCTATGAATTTCAATAGAGGTTACTAAGTGATATAACCATAGGATTTATATAAATAGTTATATTTTCCCATGTCACTGATGAGACTATACCACAGGATGAACTTTGGTTTAAAGATGTCATTTAAGTTATACATTTAATTTTGTAACCGATGCTACGGCAGTCCATGCTAGACTTTGTTCGCACCGTATTTGAATTGATAAATAAAACAAAAAATACTGAAGTGAGGTCTATACACAAACCACGGGAGGATTGGTTTTCTAGGATGGTTTGTGGCAATGGCAGCAGATTTTGGCATCAGTTGTCTTCAATTATAATCGAACGAAATTAAGAATATAGCGTAGCTACTTTCACTGCTGTCAAGATATACGATATACTCTCCGGTTGCTTATCTTACTGTCGTATCCTGGCTACGTCACTGATGTTAACCAGTCACACGGTTCATGGTTCAATACTCGCATGTCTGGGATGATCGGTCGGGCGCACCAGACTGAGGATTCAAATTAAAAGGAAATGTTTCACACTGGAAATTTTCCCCTGCCAATAAGTTTCGATTTCATGTTCGTATGCAAATCCCTGTTGGGATTCTAACTTTTGTAGTCATGTTAAATGTTTTGTATACGGATTTAAGCAAGTTTGAATGCGATTCTATTAAAAAAAAAACTACTGAAAATATCACAAATAAAAAGATTCCAATTAGTTCACACGAAATTTCTGAATTTTATGAATATTAGTTCTAGATTTTATTAATCTATTTTAAAAGTAAAAAATAGGAAATGAATAGGATAATAAAAAAAACTAGTCTTGGGTACATTAGGAAGCACTCTCCAGCCAACATATAAAGATCAGATGTTAGTCCACATAAAACTGAAATATTTTGAGCTCTTGACATGCTTTTACCTTACTCAAATAAATACTGTGTTCTGTTGTGCTACAAACAAAAATGATATTTTTAGCAAGAGGATTTTTTTTTTCTAAGACCTTTCTGGGTAAGAAATTCTAGTTGTGTATGACTGTCAGATTTTTTAAATAAGCAATTATTGTCAGAGTAAATAAATATAATAAAATTTATTCGCATAAGTTTTTTTTTTTCGTTTAAACATAATTTTGGTTAGGATAATCTTATTCCCAACAAATGAAAATCTCACAACAAACATTTTATCTTCAAATATGAATTAATAGCGAAAAGTATGGAACGTAAATAAATTATTTA
>NC_061108.1:84434098-84444098 GCF_015104395.2 Macrobrachium nipponense
CCTTTGGGATACGTCCCTAAAGCTGACAAGTCTATTTTCCCCCTTCCAACAGGAACTCCCTATCTCTGGCTGGTGTGTTTTGGTTTCCCGCCTAAAAATCAGCTGATATTTGGAGGACTATGGCTGCCTTTTTACAAATCAAAATATTTAACTAAATTCTGGGTAGACGAGGAGGTCAGTAAACGTAGAAATATATATATATATATATATATATATATATATATATATATATATATATATATATATATATATATATATATATACATACATATCAGCATTCATGCAAGAATAAGAACACCATTGCCGAAATCCATCACATTTCCTTATCATTATTATCAATTAATAAAAGTGCTTTGAAATTCTTTGGTCTAAAAAGAATCTTGGAGTGTAATTTCACGCAAGCAGTCAAAATATATGAAAATCTGTTTCTGGGAATTATGTAGAATCGTTTAGTGAGAGAATTTACCTTGTAATTGATGCAATCAGTTCCCAGCAGTCGATTACGCTACCAATCCTGGATAGATTTCGGGAATTCTCGTTTCGCATCATCAGGCTGCGAAGTTAAGAAATATGAAAAGGTATGATAAATAACCATGACAAACATAAAAATAATAACAGTACATTGTATGTACAAACATACTAGTAAACAAAAAACATTTCATCCTATAAGGATCCTATATTTTTTGCTAGAAGAAAATGGACTTAACCAACAACTCTTAAAAAACATGTTCACTCAAAAAGGTACTTAGCACATTTGTAATTTTGTTAACTTTATTTCCAACACCATTCTGTCATAAAGTTCCTGGATTATTTGTAGATAAAGAGATATCTCCAATAAATTCCTATTTTACGTGTATGAAATCTTTGTTTGGAAATATGAGAAAAGATATTGGCAAAATATTGAGAAATCCCAAGCCATAGGCACAGATTAAGTTTGTATCTATTTACAAACACGGTTGGCTTTTTCTTCAGTAGAATCCGTACCAGGAATTTTAATTTTATATGTTGTTTACCTGTTCACTTCACCTAGCTGTAATGTCAGTTATAGTGGCAGCTGACCCGTAGGTCGCTACACAATTTCTGAATACGTGGGAGGTGCATCATAACCGGTTTACCTCACAATACACTCTCACTCAACTATTAGAGCAGTTTCCTTGATTCTAGTGTCACAGGGCATTAGCTAGTTTCCCTTTCTTTCCTCTTCTTGCTATTGTTCATCATTACAACTATGCTGGCTGACCTTTTGGATGAAAATATTTATTAACATTTTGTTTTGGTATTATTTTGACCGTAAGTAACATATATGATCCATGTCAGATTTCATGTATCTTGCATGCTGCTATGTTACCAAAACGTTATCAGCAATATTGATACGTATATATATAATTTAATTTAATACTGTATATATTATATATATATATATATATATATTATATATATATATATATATATATATATTATATATATATATATATATATTATTATATATATAATAATATATACTATATAAATATATATATAATATATATATATACGTATATATATATATATATATATATATATATATATATATATATATATATATATATATATATATCTGTATGTTATATATATATATTATATATATATATATATATATATATATATATATAGATATATATATATATATAGTATATATATATATATTATATATATGTATATATATATATATATATATATATATATATATATATATATATATATATATATATATATATATATATGAAATTAGCAGAGCTGGAAGAGTTTTTGTGTTTCTGGAAATACACAGATGATTATTAAACGAAGTTCAACTCCGACAAACTTAATCACCCCTCTTTCAACAAATAAAACGCAAACAGTCGTCAAGAGTTGTAAGATATTCTCAAAGACGATTTTTTATCTCAAAAGTTTGTAAGGTTATCAGAGAAGTCGGTATTTCTTGTTTATATATGAATGAATATTTTTGCGCGGCTGACTTGAATGTTTCTCAAATGATGTAAGGTAAATCTTGTTTCTATTTAAGAAGGTAGACGCTTTGTTTTTTTTATTATTTCTGATTATCGTCACTTTTGATATTTTTTATAATACGTATAACTTGAGAAATGAGTCCAGTAAAGTCAGTATTAATACTCTTGATAAAATGCTACTAACCTAGTAACTCAGACAAAATAATATTTGTCTAACACTTTCTTATTTTCATCCTCATATTCCTTGTTTCTGTTCTGACAGATAAATTTCTGCATTGATATTTAGCATTTCAAATGTAACTCTTTTAAGCGTTTCTTCCACTCGTTGCTGCTTTCTTTAGTGATGTAAGTGTGTCACTTCTATTGATTAATTTTCTCTCTCCCTATTTCTCAGAGAACTTACTGTTGAAGTTTGCTAGCCTCAACAATTTGGAATTTCATATCAGTCGTACCACTGCAGATAAGATGGTCATCATTCCTCTTCAATTTCGTGACCTAGATATCTTTTGATGACTTTAAATACAAAATTAATGTTTTGGTCATTTATAATACCAAACTCCAAGCCATTCGTTACATCACTGTCATCAGTAGTATTTGAATTGTCGGTTAGTTAGTTAATGGGACAAAGAGGCAAATGTTGTTATTATTAACCACGGAATTTTTGCAAGGAATATTATATCTTGATCGCACTTTAGAGGAATCTCAATCTATTAGACTTAGAATATCTTCGCTAAGAAGTAATGTAATCGTATTTTTGTACCCTTTGCTAACAGAACTTTCGCAAACCTAGGTCTGCTATAAACTTCAGGGCCTTTTAACCTTAGAATCTTTGTTTCTTTTGGGGATCTGGAACACCATTTTGCTAAGTGTTTTGCATTTTATATAATATATTAATTATCACAGAGTAGTCTTGTATTTCCTGTGACCTCTTGAACTGTTTTACTATTACAGTAACATTTCCCACAACCAAACTCCTTGAAATTATGATTCAGTCCTACTTAATTGTCTGCCCTGAGCCTCACGTTCTCCCACCTTAATCGCCAACACGGATTCTACAGGGAAATCTCCCCAGCTATTTTTCCCGTACATAGTCTTCCCATTTCTTGAACTATTACAAATTATATGAAATTACCTTTTGACTATTCTAATGCTGTATTAGTGTCGTAATTGTATCAGAAGTGTGCACTGCTCTTTGCTTTGTACGTCAACGGTTTTCGTTGGTGTGAACGAAGAAACATTCGTTTTATACACGCCCACATTTCAACATGCTCTCAACTATATCTTATTGCATTGCAGGTTACATATTGTAAGAAATAAGAAATTCAGTATGTGAAGGAAAACTATTTTACCTCCACCTTTTTTTTTTAGGTAATTCCATTACAGATCGTTGCTTTTTCGTTACCCTTCTACCCATAGAGACAGAGGAAGAGAGATCGGTAATATAAATGAATTTTTTTTTAAATCGATAGTTCTCTCATGCTATAATGATCGTGCTAACACATAATATATATATATATATATATATATATATATATATATATATATATATAATATATATATATCATGTTTCCATCTAAAGCAATTGGAAAATATGAAAACCAATTTTGTTTTGCGATACTTCTTTCTTGTCTCAAAACTCCTGCATCGTAAAATTACGCTCTTTTCAAACCTAAAAATAAACATTTAAACTAATAACTTCCAAGGCAATTGCCGCGAAAACATTAAGTAATCTCCCAAAAATCTTCGAAGTTATTGGATGAAGTATATTCTTTGAACATTAAATGAAATAACGGGAAAACCCTATATATAGGATTAAACGGATGGAGACATAAAATGGGATGGAGTTCAAAATACCTTAAGAGGTTTATGAAGGAGTTTCCGCAATGGCTCTTATCGGACTTGTCAAAAGGCTTAGTGGTCTCAATAGTGGGGTCTCAACGCAGCCGAAACGGGGATCGAACACCACACAAGTAGCTTCGGGACTTCGAAAAGATAGGCGGTCCAAAGCTTGGGAAAACAGTCCATTTATCAGGCGTTTATTTCAGTAGCACTATGGGATTTCTCGTACCCATTTGCATGTATAAAGCTATGGGGGATTTTTTTTATTCTCATTTTATAGAAGACGTTTTGATTTCGGATGTAATCTACTGGTAAGGGAATTTGTGAGTCCTTTTCTATACTATGAATTATTGTAATTTTTCATTCGCATCTTATGGAAGACCTTTAGATTTGGATATAATCTTCTAGATCAACGATATATCATCTAGGGGGATAACTGGAGGAGGAAATGATTTTACATACGCGAGGGGTCTATTTAGGTAAACAAAATAAGTCAAAAGCGGATGAAAAAATAAACTGGGTGAATTAACTTGGATGAATCGGGGTAAATGATTTTACCCGGCGCGTTTTCTTGATGGTTAATTTCCTGTGGTGGTCGAAAAGGACTTCACCATGAAAACATTCAACCCGATTGCTTGATATTTTTAGTATTATTGATTCTTATTGTATTGTTGATTTATAGTATTGATTTCTGTTCTCCAAATCTAAATTTCAAGTGACTAACTTGATTAGGTAAAAGTAGCTTTTTCCAGAAATGAAAAGAGAAATCATAAATGACAAATAATATCTGGACCGTATTTCTAATTGCCGAACACGTTCATTGTTGCATGAATTTGGGGGTTTTATAAATTCAAATGACCCTGAAGGTGGTACATGAAGGAAAGCCTTATGAAAGCTCACTAAAGGTATAAGATATGCTCTTAATGAATCTATTGTCTTTGATGATGTTACCCACGTACATAATAGCATACACACTCAACATGTGTTGATACTCAGCGCGCATTGCACTACTTGTCAGCCGCCGTGTTCACTACGGTACTTCCTAAATATTTTAATCACTTAATTTCATCAGATCAACGCCACCATTTACTTAGCACTTTAAGTTTCATTTTCTCTTCTTCCATTCAAAGACTAATGAATTTTGATCTGCTTACATCAACCAATCGAACCAATCGAACTTAATCCTTTACCAGAACAAACCACGTCAGGTTTCTCAAACTCATATATTTAGTTCTTGCCCCTTTTCATCACCACATCTGTGCACCTCTTCATTTCTCGTCTTTTCAACCATCCTTGAAGGTGACATTATGCATACAGCCCATCTCGACTCCTTCAGCATCTTGCATTCAATAAAAACAAGCTTTGCTCCAACAATATAGTCTTGGTGATGCAATCTACTCCTAGTCCAACTTTTACTACATTTCATCTAACAACTATGTCGAGCTTCTACAACCTTCATTGTTTTACTTTATGCAAATATATATATATATATATATATATATATATATATATATATATATATATATATATATATATATATATATATATATATAATTTCCCATAGTCTTATGTTATCCAAAACACAAATAAATGCTATCTTTTATCAGTCTATTATCCAAGCTCTCTTCTAACATCATTATTTCTTTTCAGTTAACATTGGATTTCAACAATTTCCACTTCTTTTAGACCGATTCTTCGGTCTTTGAAGTTGAAATCAGTTATATCCAAAATTCTTTACATTCTCTACAGCTCTGCGTTTGTCTCACCAGTTACCATATACAAACTTCAGTCTGACTTCATTCCAATAAGAGTCCTTTTGCTGTCCTGTCCCATCCAAAATCTTGCGCCTTTATCTTATCTGACTTTTATTCTAGCTCTTGTTTATAAAAAAATATTATACAGCTCTTTATGTATGCCCAATCTTGTAATATACTAACCTTCAGATCAAAATAATCTTTCTACTATCTACATATCGAGAAAACATGAGAGCAATATTATTATTAACTTTTACTGTAGCAAACATATTTTTGGATCATGTTATAATTCTTATACGTGTTCCTTAACTAGCGAATTTCTCACAAATTGTACAGTTTTGCATGAACCACTCATGGACAATATTTTTTTGGATGTCATTTGGCCTTAGAATTTTTATCTGTCAGACAAGGCCCCTTAATATATTCTCAGTTATATTAAATTATGGTATTCCCTTACAATCTTCAAAATTTCTTTTACAACAACTATTTTTCTTTTTTATAATTCCCTCTCTCACGAATTCCTCAGGCATGCCAAATTGAAGATAGCTTTTGTAATACTATCAGCTTCTCGTGCCTTTTCATTCTAGTTTCTTTTTTTTTCATCCTCAACTTCCCCAGCATTGCTCAGGGGTCCTTTAACCTTAGTCTCTTACGTCATTAAATTTTATTTTTTGTAGCACCATTTACATTGTATTCCACATTATCTATTTATCTATCTATCTATCTATGTATATACGTATATGTACGTGTATTTGTGTGTGTATATATATATTATATATATATATATATATATATATATATATATATACATATACTAACGGTAAAAATGTTCTGTTACAACAGAATTCCATCTAATAAAAGGAGCCCATAAAAACACCAAAATATAGAGAGAAAAGTACTATATTTCAGAGACAGCAGTCTCTGAAATATAGGACTTTTCTCTCTATATTTTGGTGTTTTTATGGGCTCCTTTTATTAGATTATATAATATTATCTATATATATATATATATATATATATATATACATATACAATATATCATATATAATATATATATATATATATATTAATATATATATATATATATATATATATATATATATATATGCTTAAAAAATCGCAGTAGATGCACGTGACTTCATTAAATAAGCAAATACCACAGGAAAATGATAGTAAGAAACCCAAGCGCTTTCGTCTTTACTAAGACATTGTCAGGGAGCTAATGAAATACAATTGGAGAGAGAGGTCTCAGGTACACAATAAGATCAAGAATACCAGATGGTTAATTGTCAAAAGGGTAAAAATTAAAAGAGATAATCCAGGATTATCGGATATCACACGGTCACAGACCTAAACAGATTTGACCCTAACCGAAATTACAAAGTATCTTTACAGTCCAAAACATGTGAAAACTGAATATATTAATTTTTATTGCTTATATTTATCTACAACTTTTTTCATTATGAAAGCATCAAGTTTAAATAAACCAAGACTTAAATTTAGAACATTTCTATTATTTGACTTGATGAAACAAGATTCACTGATATTCCTTTTAACTGTGTCATTACATGGGATTAAGGCCTTTGCTTGACTCCAGTTAATAAGATGATCTAAATCTCTCATATGTACGAATAATGCATTTGATATTTGCCCAGTTCTCACAGAATATTGGTGCTGTTTGAGATGTTGTGAAAGAGATTTACCGATCTGTCCGTAATAGACTTTATCACGCTTTTTGGAAGGAATTTCATATATGCAGCCTGGAAGATCTTTAGGAGAATTTTTGATTACTAAACTCTTGACATTAATATTACTGAAAACAACATTTATGTTAAAAAGCTTTAAAATTCCAGGAATATCTAAAAACCTTTCATCATAGGGTAATTTTAGAATGTTACGCTTACTAAATTCAAGTTTGTCATTAGTTGAATAAAATGTTTTTCTAGCTCTTTTCCATGCCACATCTACAAAAGTCCTTTAGCTCCTTTACAATGACTTAGTAAAGACGAAAGCGCTTGGATTTCTGACTATCATTTTCCTGTGGTATTCGCTTATATATATATATATATATATATATATATATATATATATATATATATATATATTATATATATTGTATGTATGAACAACCCTAATTATTTACATCACAAATGTATGCCTTTGATAGTAAAAATGTATGCGCTTTATGTTCAACAACATAGTATTTCAAAGCTTAATGCATAAGTAATTCCCAGGCACCGGTTATGAGGGGTCTATCAGCTTTAAACTTGGAAATTATATTATGTGAAATATTTTACATAACGTCATTATCGTCTTCATCATTAGTGTTTTACAATCAGGCTGGTACTTGCTATTCATCGTCATCTCTTCTTGTTTTAGTGCTTCATAATAGCCATCTCTTCGTATTTCTCATATTATTGATCCTTATAATCTTCCTTGTTTATCGGTCTTTTATTCCCTTTGACTAGGTATTTGAATATCCTCTCCAAATAAGAGAGAAAATTCATGTTTTCCATTTTATTTCCCTCTGCAAAATATTTTCATTTTTTCTCTCTCTATTCCCTTTCGTGTTTTAGTTGTGTAACTTTATTCCACATTTCTGTTCTCCAAATCTAGATTTCAACTGACTGTAACTTGATTAGGTCTTCTTGTCATGTGCATGTGAATTAGCACACTGAAAATTTATCTTTTACCGTCTTACTCTTTAAATCATGAATGAAAATCAACTTTAGCATTTTCCTATTTCTGAAAGCTTCCCTTGATAGGGCTTTCCTTGATGGTATTTCAAGTGCCGTTTTTCTTAGAGTATACAACTCATAAACTTAACCCTATGATTATCAAAGTAATATAATTCTGTGTAAGCTGCTGTGCGTACATTGTAAGCAGACTGGTGTCATGAACTTTTAACGATTTCCCTATCATTCTTACCCTTACAGGAGGATAGATAATGATTCTTTGTTGTGTTTGGTAAAAATATGACTGAAATATTTATGATTGTCTTCCTTTGTTGAGCGAAGGGGGTAATAGCTGTCAGCTGGAAACCTTGACTCATATAAAGAAGACTGATAATTTACGGTTCCATTCCTGTGTAAAATGTTAAAGTTGCTTTTTCAACACTTCTCTCCTCTTATACTGAGAAAATGTTGTCTTCTTGCCTGTCCTTCTCCTCTTTGCAGACAGTATTATTCGAGTCGCTCTTATTAACTGTCTGATCTTTCCTGATATTTTTGTTGTCATATTTTCATATCATCTATTGTTACTCTTATTCATAAAGTTCATTATTCTACGTATATCCTTTTCGGTTACTGTAACAATCTCCATCTGAACATGTATTAAGCTACACACACACTCTGTCTAAAGTTTAGATTTGACCTGAATACCTTAAACAGTTCAAAATGTTATATGGCATGAGTTGTTCACACAACCCGTGAACTTACTAGATGAAGAAGCTACGGACTATGTAATCTATGACCTCACACCCGAACTTAGAGAAGCAAGTGGGTCCATTGCTTTTTCAGTGGTTTATCCAAAATTGCTTAAAGAGGTTTTCTACCAAAAGAAGGAAACCGAATAATTTTCAGAATGACGCACTGCTCTGAAGGCCTCATGTCTTTTGTCATAGTAAATTTTGATGTCAATATATCATTGTTCAACTATTCAGTTATTTCTTAGTTGTATTGTTTTCCTGAGTGGAAGTGCGATTCAGCTATCAACGGCTTTCGATGTAAAAAAAAAAAAAATTGTATTTAGATCCAAGGTCGGTTTTTGCTTGCATCCAAATTACCTCGGGAAGGCATATGCAAAAGAATAACTTTACAACCAACTGAATGTAGAGAAGAGACAGACGCGCAGTAGGTGGTCCTGGTTAGATCTAAATTAGCTCTTTTGCATTGTAAATATGTAGTTCTGTCGTACTCTGGTGTTCGTATAAAGGACACACGTTCGCTGACCTCAGAGAAATTTCTTTTATGTATGCAAAAAGGTAAACATAAATATGTTTGCGTTTAGGTGTTCATCATTTGATTTCAGCAAGTCCTTGCCATATAGTTTTATGTATTCAGTGAATGCTGTTCTTGTGTACATTAAATACCATTTTCTCAAGTAGCCAAGTTTCAAGCCGAAGTTGTTCCATACAGCTTTAAAAGGAGATGAACACACTGAGACGAAATGTTTTCCGAAGGTTTACGTATAACGGAGGGAATTTAATGTAAATGTTTATAATATCTTTAATTTCAGTAACGAATTCGTCACTTCTAAAACCCATTACACAATTTTATGCAAGTTTCATCATCACAATACCTATAATTTCACACGTGATATTGGAAAGTGTACTTATTATTACACTGCAAATGAACTAGGAACCGGCTACAGTTTTTTTTGTACATATTTGACATACACTAAGTGTTCTTGGAAAGGAGG
>NC_061108.1:84451598-84469098 GCF_015104395.2 Macrobrachium nipponense
TATATATTATATATATATATATATATATATATATATATATATATATATATGTATATATATATATCTTTTAGAAAATTCGTGTACACGAATTGGGTAGCGTGTTGTTCATGTGGTATCGGTATTTTTAGCAGAAATGGTATGTTGGAATGTGTAATAATGCTATTATTTTGTATTTGACTTAATTATTGTAACTAAATCCAAATTTTGCATTTTTTCTTGTGTTCTGAAAGGCATTTTTGGCTTTATAATTCATCAAAATATACTATTCATGTCGTTCTCTCTCTCTCTGTCTCTCTCTCTCTCTCTCTCTCTCTCTCTCTCTCTCTCTCTCTCTCTCTCTCTCTCTCTCTCTCTCTCTCTTCTACTGGGCTCTTTGGCTTGTAGCATTATGTTTTTCCATCTATATGCGCTGTCTGGCTAATAATAATTATACTAATGGTAATGGTAAATGATAATATCTAGGGATCCGAATAAAAATCACAGCACAATAGATACATTTCTGTGGGAGAAAAGATAGGATAGAATGAAATATAATATGCATCGTAAGCATTTCTTGAAAGGCAAGATAAGCAAAGAAAGAGTGGGGAGAGGGGCCAGCATGACAAGTGTACTCAAATATGTAAATGAGGCAAGTCTTCGATGTCTTGCGCTTCTCATCGGGAAAGGAAGAGTGAGTGACGGAATAAGATTTTTTGAATGATAGACTGATAGAAGGAGAAGAAGAAATAGTGGATAGATACTGGAGAAATGGGGCTGGGAGAGGATGATGCCTTTGGAGAAGCCGACCGCCGATTACGAGCAAAAAAGTTAGATTAGTTTTGAATAATGCAGATAGCAACTAATGGCATTTAGATACTTCATGTTTTGCTACTTACTGGGAGTTACCTCTCACAGTATATGGTATTCAGGTCTGAGTGGTTGGTGTTCTTGCTGTATTCATATTAATTTTAATCTCTGCTTTGTCTTATGGAGTTCGTTTTCAACAGAAACCACAAGTGAGCAAAATTTTAAGATATATATATATATATATATATATATATATATATATATATATATATATATATATATATATATATATATATATATATATATATATATATATATATATATGTGTGTGTGTGTGTGTGATGTGTGTGTGTATATATATATATATATATATATATATATATATATATATATATATATATGATATATATATATTGTGTGTGTGTGTGTGTGAGTGCATGTATATATGGATTTGTGTGAATGTGTTTGTGTGTGTACTCAAAGCAAAATGACGTCCCAGGTATAAAAACATGTTTGTCCGAAAATGAAAATAACCCATGCAACCTGAAATTATAAGGATTTATTTTTCTGAAGGAGAAATTAATAATTATTAATGCTTACCAAAGGCTAGAGGTTTCCATTAGGTCATTTAAGTTTAGAGATATCAGTAAAAGGACTTCCTAGTTCAAACAACTGTTGGGAAATTGGAAGAGAAAGTTGATTCCCAACTTTGAAGCCTAATAACTCCTGATAATTAATGTTCTTAAGCATCAGACACACGCTTCGCTTCCCATATACCTGAATTTATATAGAGGTTCTTTAGACTAGCGTCAACATTCATACGAATAAACCTGTGAGAATGTCACTACATCACGACGGTTTTGTAGCTTATGAAAAAGGTCATGTAGCTCGATCACTGAGAAACTCACAATTAGTTAACAGCGATGTGAGTCATGCAAAATAGCGTTATCTGATGCCTACTAACACGGCGAGTATAAGTTGCGCAGAACAGATTAATATAATTATGAGAAGACTGATTCGAACGCGTAGATATAAACCCTGCCATTACTCTATCTGACGTTATCAAACGTTGCAATAGTCTAAGATACACGATCTAGATTTAAATAAAATAAACTATATAGAAGTGTATTTACATCAGCAACATTAGTCAGGCATGTCCTCAAAATGTTAGGTCAAAGATTCAACTTATGTAGAAGGAAGCCTTAATTGCTTGTCTCTGCCAGCCTCTTGATCTTGTTTGGTGAAATAAATCTATTTCTAGAAGGTCTAAGGGTTAAGGGTTACGGGACTACGGCAGCATTACAAATACCTAAGAAATGGGAAAAATACTTCTCAGTTTCAACATGTACTTTCCCTTTTATCAATTTAACATTTAGGATTTTAAATTAATTGATAGGGAATCTTAACCCTAAAAAAAAAAACGATTCCTTTAACAGAGGTGATTTATATTTTACTGTATGCTCAGTCTGTACATTAATTCCATACAGCCATATTTGCATCAATTTTCTTAACTCAATATAGGTAAATTTCTGAATGGCCGAGTAGGAAGGTGTGTGTTTGGAATAGGTCAGAGCTAGTTGACAGAGGAATAATGCAAATTCAATTAACAGTGAGAGAGCAATTCCCGATTTTTTGTGAAACTAAGTTTTTAGTTTACAATTTACCGCAGTCATGATTTCAGTCTGTCTTTGTTTTTGTTCGAAATATGATTTGTGTTAAACTACAGAAATATATTTCTGAATTAATTAACATGTTATTTAATCATAAAATCAAATGAGAAGTAAAAAAACTATTTCCTCTTTAAAAAAGCAAACCAAAGTTTAGACTAATTTTGCGCTGTTCTCACAAATAAACATACATATTAAATAAACACTGGCACTGTTTTACAAAGAGTAAAATTATCTATATATACACTGAGCAAGACTTGGCAGAGAAATACTGCTACACACGATTAAAATGATCATAGTAACCTCTACCTCATGAAGAGGGGAATCGTTAAACTCAAGACACCAGTCACTGTGGCTTTTTAGTTTAACTGCCGAATGAAGCTGATTTTCTTATCTTCTTATACGCCATACTTTTGTTCACATTCAACAGCCACCCTCCATTTCCATAGAAATCAGTTGATTCAACAGCCCCCTGATGGAGCTCAATTATTGATTCCTTAGGCACCCCTTGCCTTTATTCCTTTGGAAGTAGAGATCTCCTGATACTCCTTTTGTCTCATCCGCTCCTAAAATCACTTCCTATAATTTAGTCCCATTTCATTTTTTGTTTCTAAATACTTGTATAATCCAAACCTGACATTATAACTATGTGTTATTACTATTATTCATCCAACTTATTGGCTTCAGTTTACAATCATAAGCTTCATCTTGATTGCTATTTACTTTGAAATTTTTCGTTAGCAAACTATACGAAATCTTTACCCATCCTCTGCAACCTCTCTTCACAATTCTACATTAAGGATTCCTTTTACAAATGATCTCTTATTTATAAGTTTGTATGTTCATCTGTCACAAACAGCTCCTATCAATGTAAAATAATTAAGTTTTAACTCTAAACCTGTCACCTTTAACTCTACCTATTACTATGAATCATATATGCAGTTAAATAAAATAATTTCTCTTCCATATAGGTTTTACATTTTAGTTCCAGATTAGATTTAGTTTAATGGTACCTTAAGGCTTCATTTTCTCCGTATCGTATGAATATTATTATTTTGTTTATTGCTTGAAAGACCTCGTTTATTATGCGAGGTTGCATTACATCAAGCTTTCCACTAACTAGCTAAAAATGGCAAAAGTGAGAGTGAGCTGACTCCAACATTCATCCTCTCATGGAATGTTGACCTTCTCCTTCCTCCAAGTTTCCAAAATCACCGAACCTATGATTTACGCCATTTATTTCACTTCTCACCAGGCTAATTATGAATTGAGCAACTTGGTTTAATCGCTATAAAATCAAAAACATTTTAAGAAATGTACTGCACATTTTCACAATGCATTTTATCACAAACTAAGTAGCGTTAATATCGTGCTCTTCCAGGTATAATAGTGCAAAGATCAAACGTTTAACTCGAGGACATTTAACCGGTTCCCTTTGGTGTGTTCTTGTAGGCCAAATTGTCAAGTTTTTTTCCGTTCTCTTTAAAGAATCCTAAAGTTTTACTCCAAGGCCTGGGGCTGTCTAACTCAGGTTATATGGGAGAGAGTAATTCTAGCTGTCAAACGCCTTGAAGGACACAATGGCATTTCAATCCGAAAGATTAAACCCCACGAAAAAGAAAAATATAAAAATAGCCTGGTATACATGTTTCTTGTGAAGACAGGTCCTAACAAGACTCATTGTTACTCTGTCATAGGTTTTAATAGAAAAGGATGGCAGATCATTGTTCACGTGTAAATGAAGAGGTAGTAACAAGTAATTAGTGAGGTTTGCATTATTTCTAAAGATTATATGAAATGAAAGACTCGTAGAAACCTTAGTATACCATTACAATTGTTGTCATTTTTCTTGCTACCAATAGAATTATGTTTTATCTAAAGTTGAATAATATAACGAATCAAAGAAAGAAGTCATTAAATGAAACTAAAAGGCGGAAACAACAAAATCAATATGAGACGGCGTGTGGAAATTAAAAGACTCATGAAAATCTATTCTTGTGTTCTATGTAGACTATAAAATCAATGACAAGGTGAATGTAAACTTTGAATTTAAATCTAATTAGTATATTAAGAATTAATAACTGTATTTACTACCTAGATAACAATATTCTAGTCACTACGAGAAACTGAAGCCCTGTCATGGTTAGTTTGTCACTTTTATATTTGCCAAAACTGACATATTTCAGATGCTGTCCGTTAATTCGAAATGTTTAATTGAATCAGCCGCTCCATGAACACTATTAGTCGCATAAGTGATCACCTTTCAGTAAAGCAATCAGCTCAACAGGGCGGTAAATTTGGATGATTTTATTCACATTGTAAAAGAGTCTATGCTCAGATACTGTGCACTGCTTCGTAAGTTTCATTGCAGCACTAAAAATAGAAATTTTAGAAATCCCAGAAATGTAAACTGTCGGCAATACTGTTCGCTACAAAAAAAGAAAAGAAAAAAAAATATATATAACTATAAACCCGGATTTTAAGGAATGTGAACTGCATGGAAAACTAGACTAAACAATCATACAGCAATCGTCATTTGCCTCACGTCTTGAAATTGTATAATAATACTGCACTGACCTTCAGTTCTGTTTACGTTCTATCCCAGTGACGGTAACAATGGTTCACTGATGTATTGAGACACTATAACATTGAATGGTCTTACTAATGATTTCAGTAAAAAATAATTAACAGAATGTCTAATTTCTCATTTCATACTGTAGTAAGTTTATGTCAGGGCAGGTAAGGCGGCTATAATGGCATGAGTACTTCTCAAAGGTGGAGGCGAAGACAATGAATGGCCCCACAAATTAAATATAAAGTAAAACACTCATTGTGAAACATTTCATATTTTTCAGTACCTTTTATAAAAGCATGCCTAATCGGATGAAGGTCTTTTATTCGATGAATTGTTGTGCTGGGTTTAGCCATGTTGCGGAGTTTCAGCTGTTCAGCTACTCAGTACCTCTACTACTTGATAATATATTTATTTATCAATACAATTCACGCTGGAATAAAACATATGATATTCGCGGAACTTATTTTAATATGAACTGGATTAAAATACCATATGTTTATTTCGATTTTATATCGGGTAATTAGTCAAATTGAAATATTATAGAGGACAATTACATTTTTTTAGGGAGGGGGGGGGGGGGGGGGGGGGAGGACGTCGTCTTAGCAGGTTACGGTCGTCCTTATTTTTGCTCCTTATTCATTGGCTAAACGGATTACGAACAATGATGTAACTTGGTCTTAAAAACAGACCATTCAGAATCGTGAACTCAAGATCAACAGCACCGCGGGAGTAACACAGGAAACCGTTTTCATGTAAAAGCTAAAAATGACTTGATATTTAACCTGGTTATAAATTATGGATCTTTTAACACTGATCTTAACACATCTGCTACTATTTAAGAAGAAATGATTAATAATGTATAAAATATTGACTTAAAAATATATATCGGTGGAGAAACTTTGGTATCAGGCTAGAAAAATTAGAAAGCTTTATTATTCCCAATCAAAAATTGCCGGAGAATAGTTATTTGTTTCCGGAAAAGTGGCAAATATCTGATTCCCAATTTCACCAATTTGGTATAGGATCTAAGGCAATGGGAAGCCCGGCACATATCTCACAGCTGTCAAAAATGACTCAACGAAGAGTTGCCAAAGTGATGTCGAAGACAAGGCGGGGAAAATAATTCAATTCTAGTGAAGGAGTAAAGTTAGTCATTATACCTCCGATAATACGAGTAAGTTTCAATGAGAAATTTATTACTCAGTCCGTCAATTCCCTTTTGACGTCTTACACCTGTCTTCAATTTTCGCCGCAACAAATTTCATTATTCTTTTCAACTATACTTTTCAAGAACCCCAGAACTCAGATCCTGAAGTATGACACTAGCGGACTACTTTGACAAGACATATGTATTGCCTGCTGAGCCCAGATGGGAAGGTATTGCATTTCGGAGATGTAATTAATCCGTATGAAAAAGAAAAAATATTTGATACACATAATATTGTTTATAATGCCACGTCGCGTTTTGAAGAAATTATTCTTGTACCTAACACGTTTCGAAACTATGCGATCTTTTTACCTAAAAGATTTGAAACTATTAATTCAATTTTTCCCAAGATGTGTTAATATTACTTAAAACGTTTTGAAATTACATTCTTTCGACCTAAAACATGTTGAGTCCATGCATTCTTTTTACCTAAAACGTCTCTAATCTATGCATTCATTTTACGTAAAACGTTTTAAACCTATGTATTCTTTTTACCTACTTTTTACATAATAATTCAAGTTTAATTGGCACAAATTCTTGTCGATTAGATTATGCAAATGATATTTGCATTTTTGTAACTGGTCAACTAAAGAGGAAACGGCAGAATAGCGCATGCTCACGTAATTCGTTTCATTATATACATCAGAAAAGAAACATGTGCGCACACACATGTTTAGTTCAGTTTCTGTATTAAAGCAAATGATTAGAGGGACAGTGAACACATGGGAAGTCGAGAATCGGTTCATCTTGAAAACGTTGCTATGACCTTATACAGTTTATGGATGGTTTAGTTCTGAGGGATGGCGCCAGGGTTTTTCTGTTTCGTAAAATTTTAAGGTATAATTAACAGACGCTCTGAACAACTGAAAGAATCTGTTCGTCGAAAGTCTCATCGGATATAATGTCCGACATACTCTGGCAGCAAGTCTCAGAAGTTTTAAGAGAAATTTTTCCCGTCCTTTTCTTTTCACTTTTGTCATTACAACTACCTGGGGATGATTTATCATGTTCTTTGTCTGCTGAGTTCGTAAGCCAGTTCAGTAGTTGTAGCTTCTTGGTGCATTTTGAAATATGGAAGAATGCCGAAACTAAAAGTGTTTTTTATTTAAGAAAGACTTAAAGGCTATAAAAAAGAAATTTTAAGGCATGACTGGAGAATTTTTAAGAAGCAAGCTCAGTATCTTAAGGTTTCATTTAACTTATATGTGACATTATGCAGCCATATTACCGAGACAAAATGCGGACGAAAACTAACCGTTATTCCCTTCATTTGCTATCTAGGATATTCTTCGTACGACGTTTCCTCCATTTCACTATGTAATTTACTTCGATGAAATGGTCTTTCACATACTTGTGTCTAAGCATAAATAAAGTTACGACCATTCCTGAGAAAGGATAAATGAGGGGACGACATATACTTTACTTACTAAACTTGCTGCCGAAAAAGAAGGTCCAAGCGTACCTTATAAGCAATGGTGTGATTGCGTCCTTTACTTGAAAATCAGCAACCGCACAGATTCAAAATCATCCGATGAAAAATCTAGTTGGAAGGTAATCCTAAATTCAGTGCAAATTATACAAACCGATTGAATAATCTAGTCTTATATAAACCACTAATGGAATCATATTGTTCGTTTCATTTGAAAAAGTGAAAAGACTTTTAACAGCTTCCCTAATTAATGTGGAGATATTGCTACATCTCGTGGCTGCTTTAATGCGAGATTTTCGTCAAGAACTTCTTTCTCTTTATCCTTTCTTCGCCGAAAAATCGTAAGAAAAGTAATCTTAAATTCCGGTAATATTCTTTTTAAAAGAGCTAATCTAAATGCTAATGAGGTTGAATTTTAAGGATTATAATTTACAAACAACTCTTGAAACAGCACATTTTTCTAATTGAATTTTCATTTAAATTACCTTTCCATTATTCATGTGAAAAGCTGATTTGGTAGTAGCTTACTTAATAGCTTCTATTACATGGAATTACAAGTGAAATGGTAAAGAAACAAATTTGGCTCTCAAAAGTGGGTCAAGTTTTTCCTGCGAGACGACTGGTTTGTCGTATCATCCAATGGGAATAAAAAAAAAAGAATCACTTCATGGCTATAAAACCATTTGATAGAATTATATGTTGCACTATTACCTTTCTTTAAAAAAAACTGCTTATATATTTTGGTATACTTTTTGTATGTTGGTGTTTGTTCTTAAGAACAATGATATCCTAATGTTAACAGTAGAACAGTAAACGTGAATGAAAAACACATAACACTCAGATATATAATGATGATTACTGGAAGATAGATACACCTACAGTTCGCTTTGATATAAGGAATGGAAGTGAGCCCAGGGAACTTTGGAAACAAAAGAAAAACCTTGAGACTTATGGGAATCTAGCCATGAGGCTGCTCTCTCTGAATCTGTGCACTTACTCAGATCTCATGGTGTCATTTTTCTGTGCCACATTCCTAGAGTCCAAGTGTCTAGTTGTGGTACATTCCCAATTTCAAGTTAGATGAACTATGTCCAGATTTCTGGGAGCCTAGTATCTGTATTACATTGCCTGATTCTCTGTATGAAGTAGACCATTACCAGGCATAATCTAGTTGCTCTGATACAAAATAGGTAGTTCCAATGAAATAATTGTCAGTTTTGAACAGGACAAATTGTACGTTTGCTCGCCCTTAGAACTATCATGTTCACAATGGTGGTAATGTTGTTATATTTGAAGGTGCATCACCTTTTTCCTCCATATGTAAGAAGACGCTTAGAATTTCAATATGATGCTAAAAATGCAAATCTGCCTTGTTGCCCTGACATAAAATGAATGAAATATACCAAAATTAAAGAAAAGCCAAAATATTCAACAGTGAAATACAAAAAATGAAGCACTGAAAGTATTTCATAATGCCGTTCTATACTTGCAGCAACCTTTGGAAGACAGAGTCATGCTTTTCCAACAATCTGCTGGAGGTAGAAGAGTAGCTAGAATTGCAAATTTTCTAATGGCTAGTCGTAAGCTTAGTGATATTGAGAATCAGTTATCTCTAAAAAGACTTCCTCTAAAAATACTTATGCTGATACTTTATCTCTTTAAAAAAACCCTTCTTGAAGAGTAGGGAAAAATAATAGTGAAATCAATGAAAATATCTGATTATTGAATAAGCAGAGAAGTAATACATTCCTTGTGTTTGTCAGACTATAAAGTTATATATTTTGTATTGATATGAGATAATGCTGCACTGAGACTTTATGTCATGATGCTAGGTAGAGAAGGGAGTTATAGATAACGTTAGGATATTGACCAGATAAAATTCAATAATCATATGGTGACAACAGATCAATCCTTCAGGATTTGAATAAGTTCCCACAGTTATTATCTGTATTATCCACTTAATTCCACACAGCACCAAAGAACATTAAATGTTTATAAAATAACCATTACCGACCTCATCAAATAGTCTGTTCCCGACACATTATTGACATAATCAGACACTATTAAAAATTAATCGTTTTTAATTTTCGGTTCCATTTCCAGAAGGATACGTTGTAAGTATGCCAAATACTATATCTACATACCACTGGTTCCAACATAATCACTTTAAAAGAGTGTAAACTAGAACTAGAACTTTCGTAGGCATGCTTACGTACCCGAGGGCCTGAAGCCTATTGATTTTGGACATTCCATTGCCGCCACCTCGTTGTTAAATCAGGAAAAACGGTTCGTAGTCTCACCATTATCACTTAAAAGAGGATTTACAGAAGAACTTTATCTTTTGTTTGTAGATTTACCACCTCATGCCGATTATTGCTGGTGTGTGTGTGTGCGTGTGTGTATGTTTGTGTGTGTGTGTATGTGCGTGTGTGTACATGGCATCGGAAGATCATATCTAAGTATCTTTATCGCAGGACGATAAGTAGAGAATTAAAAAACAAAATTGTTTGACATCTGACAAAGAATCGGCGGTTGAAACTAGCCTACTTTTGATCCATTACAATACACAGCTGAAGATCAAAACATGTAGTATTTCCAATTTTTAGTGGTTTTGAGCTTAAAGTTACAAAAAAAATTGGAATATTTTGGATATTCCTTATTTGTTGAACCTTCAACTTTCGTGAATTATGCGCCAGTTATGGACGTTTCTCAAGTAGAAACTACAAGGAACTCGTGTTTTCTAGTTATTGATGTTACTCTTAATGGACGGTTTCGAATTTTACCTGGCTGATTGGAAAATTAAAGTTTTTTTTTATCTATAGGCCTCCACAGACTTCTTGGTTTTAGAACTGCACTCTCTCTCTCTCTCTGTCTCTCTCTCTCTCTCTCTCTCTCTCTCTCTCTCTCTCTCTCTCTCTAACAAGTCAAAAATGCCGTGTTAACATTAATTTCCCTTTCCTTTCCTTCTTTGTTTTCATTTGAATATATGTTGGTCTTTTTTTTTTAATTTGTCGCTCCATGAGTTAGTTATTACTCTTCAGATTTGAAAAGAATCACCATGAGTTTAACAAATGTGTTAGTGATCCATTTTTTGGCTTTTTACTCTTCCTCCACTTTTTTCAGTCCCCTGTTACGGATGTCCCTGTTAATCCCTTAATGCGCATCGATTATTCATCAGATAACGACTGTGACATCTTCAGACGAAACCTCTAGGCTTTAATTGCATCCGGTTAAGATGAAATCATTTCGTTGAGACTAATGATATTAGCTTATTATATTATGATTTTCAATTGTACTGTTATGTCCCCCAGGAAGATCTCAGGATTTTTTAAAAGTAAAATGTTGATGAGATGAGAAAACTGATTCTTCCATCTGGAAAGTGATTTAACCTCTCTTTATAGGATTTTAACCTAGAGACAATTGCTAGTGAGCTCTTTTTCCTTTGCTTGAACTTCAAGTACAAAGAATATCTAACGTTTAGAATTTTGTTTTGTAAAACTAGCTTTGGGCTTCAAAATGACTCGGCGTCTTCTCAACAAAATTATAACCTAGGTTTTATTATTTGAGGGTTTATTATGGACTTTTTCCTAAAGCTCCTTAATGTAAGAGCTTGGCTTTTGTTCTCATTTTGTTTATGCTAACCATGGAATAGTGAAAGCGAAAAAGAAGGTAAGAAGAAAGTTGGGCCTGGACGTTTTGAAGTCGGTTTTCACTAGAGACTAGGAGACACTGCTAAGGAAGATAAAATGCCGGCGTTAGATTTCTTCCTGACAAAGTTGAATTTATTGTCAAGTGAATTCTCTTCAAGAAAAGTTTCCTCGAAGAGGAAATAATGGGAGTTCTACTTTATAGAATCAATCTTGTCAGTCAAGCCTAGATTCCAAATACATAAAAGGGCTTATTTGTAGTCAAAAAGTTTCGAATAGGATTAAAGAGGTACAACATTTTGAAAACGGTCTCATAAATGTCAAGGTAACTATTAAGTGTAGTTAGGAGTAGGCCGAATTTGTCTGTCTATGCTTATTAGAAAATATGATAGTTCTGGTGGTTTTATTTGGCTTTATAACTAAGAAACCCATTTCGTACACAAGTATTCTAAACTTGAGAACTTTAAAGACTGCAGGCACTCACCTCAGATTCATTAGCATATACTGTAATGATTTTTCACCAAAAGAGTCCAGAAACCTACGTGTTTCCTCAAAATGTAAGATTTCCCGTAGATTTCAAGGAGTAATATATATATATATATATATATATATATATATATATATATATAATATGTATATATATATATATGTATATATATATATAATATATATATATATACATATATATATATATATATATATATATATATATATATATATATATATATATATAATATATTGGTTATGTTTGTGTTTCCTTTCAAAAGCAACGGATCTGAGTGGCGGTAATTTAAAGCCAAGAATGAAATGAAGAACCATAACTAAGATGGAAAAAATTAAAGATTACAGCCTAGGGCTAGATTCAGATTGAAGGGAGTTAGGTAAACTCAGAGGTTTAACGGGCTTACATATATTTCTTTACTGTAAATGAACTAAAGGCAGCAAGATCGGCTCACAGCTATAGGCTGGAGTGGACCGATACTACTCGGTTTTGGTAGAATTAAACACAGCAGAAGTAGGATGAATTCTCAGAGTTACGTTACAAAGATCAGCTTCCAACAACAAGGCACATGGTAAGGCAACTGCAAGCATATGTTATCAAGACATCAATACGCTGGCTACAAATATGTGGAGGGGATCAAAAAATGCTTTGAAGACTAAACATGATTCTTTCTGAGGGAGTTATATCACTGATTAATCACAGGGGTGTAGGACAAGGGCTTACACAAGATGAACATTACACCTAAGTACTATAGAAAAACTAATCACTACGGGACACATAATAATTCAACATAGGAGGACACTTACAGCACCACAATACTCAAAGGGGGTAGTAGGGTGTAGTAGGGTGCACAGTGCAATGGCTGGTTGTGATGCTTGGGAGTGACCCAGTCTTCAATGGTGGCGCCGCTGAAGGAAAACACAATGGAGAGATAGAGCAACTGAAAATGAGGAGCAGCTTCCAAGAGATAGGGGAAAGGGGGGAGGGGGGAGCACTCTGCTCCTGTGAGACTGTTGCTGTTGAGATGGGAGCCGACCATCTTAGGTAAATTCCTTCATTTTCGACCATTCTTGTAATCTCGGTCCTAGTCCAAATACGGATCTGTCTGGTAGGTGGCAGATGTTCCATCTCCCTGTGGCTTTTTCCAAATTTCATGTGCCTCCCAGGAGGTTGGGATAGTTGGCTTACTTCTCAGGTGCTGGCTTAATCGGCCTGGTAATCTGTTAGAGAAAAAGCCAGGCAACAGTGTTTGTGGAAGAGAAAGCTATGAGTTACAGAGATCTCCCATAAAAGTAGTGGAAGATTCATAGGAGTGGCTACTGTTTTATGGATTTAAATGAATATTTCATGTTATTTTGACTTACGGATGTTCATAATTTAGAAACAACACACACACACACACACTTATATATATATATATATATATATATATATATATATATGTATGTAATCATACATACATACATACATACATACTACATACATACAAACAAATGAAACGAAACTGTAATAGTTATGTGATCATAGGAAGATGTCATTTATTCAAAGGTTAAATCACGCTTCAAGTATATATATATATATATATATATATATATATATATATATATATATATATATATACTATATATATATATATATATATATATATATATATATATGTATATATATATATATATATATATATATATATAAAGGAGAAAATGTCTGTTTATTTGTGTGTAAGAATGCTATACAAATTCACATTCCTTGACCGATTTTAATGATATTTCAAATATAAGTCAATATCAAACCGGAAAAGGTCATATTGAAAACAAAATGTAAATTGGACCTTTGGTTGGGTGAAGGGTGGGGGTGTGGGAAGGGGGTGAAATGTAAAATTTAGCTAAAAACAGAAGAGAAGAATAGTGACACTCCTGGTGTCGTTTAAGTTCAAGTTCAGCCCCAATAGGGATGGGGGTGAAAAGGGGTTGATAGAAGGTGTCACAAAAATTACAGAAAATGACAGATATTAGTGTCTAATCGATAGTTTTTGAGGTCGTTGAAATGGATAGTGACATTCCTGGTGCCCTTTACGTCCAATATCATTCCTCATAGGAAGGTCGGTGGAAAGGGTTACATGCTAAAAAAAGGCAGATATTAGGGATTAATTCATAGTTTTCGAGATCTCTGAGAAGAATAGTGATGCTCCCAATGCTCTTTAAGACTAAATTCAGGCCCAATAGAGAAGGGGGTGAGATGGAGTTGACATGAAAAAAAATGACACATATTAGTGTCTCATCCATAGTTTTTGAGGTAGCTGAAATGAATAGTGTAAAGCTCAACCCTGATAGGAGGGGAAGGTGGTGATAAGTGGTAGGAGGGGGGGGGGGGGAGGGTGACATCTAAAATTAATAAAAAAATACAGGCATTATTGTCTAATCCATAGTTTTCTATGTTGCTTGGATGAATAGTGATGCTACCGAAGCCCTTCAAGTCCAAGGATGGGTGGAAAGGGGTGGGAAGATGTTGACCTGAACATAACCAAAAAATACTGATATCAGTCTAATCCATAGTTTTTGAGGTCACTGAGATGATTAGTGACACTCTCAATGCCCTTGAAGTCCAAGTTCAGCCCTAATAGGAAGATGGGGTGTGAGAAGGGGTGGAAAGGTGGTGATATTTAAAGATAACCAAAAACTACAGATATTAGAGTTTAATCCTTAATTTTCAAGGTTGCTGGGATGATTGGAGACACTCCCGATGACCTTCAAGTCCAAGTTCATCCCCGATAGGAATGGGGGTGAGAAGTGGTGAAATGTAGTGTAAAAAATGCTGGGCAATGTAACTGAAACAACTACCTAAACATGAATGGTATAAGAGAGAGAGAGAGAGAGAGAGAGAGAGAGAGAGAGAGAGAGACTTTATCAGTTGTTATTCAAAGATTACCCAGGTAGTGCCAGTTGGTCAGCTAGTATATATGTATATATATGTAGAAAGAGAGAGAGAGAGCAAGAGTTCATGGGTGTTTGTAAAACAAGATTTGATAATCTTGGTAATAAATAAATACTTTAAAACAGAAAGAGAGGAGGGATGAAGAATGGGTTAGGGTTAAGGACGCTGAAAAGGTAAGAGGCAAAGGGGAGCGTGAAGGCTGAAAGAATTCTGTCCCTGGGAGGCAGGCACGTATGCAGATGGAGACTCAGGGTGAATACGAGCGGAGTAAGATGATGGCAGGAGGAGAGACGATGGCTTCGTGAGGGATGAAAGCAGATTATTTTAAAGTGCTTCTGCTGAGGAGAATGAGTGATGCTGTAGGAAAAGAACTGAGGAGGAATTTATTCTTGGGAGAGGAGATTGCGGCAAGAAAAGGCAATGAGTCAATTGATAGTGGATAATGAAGACGTGAAGAGGTATTGCCTATCACGGTAATCCAATCAAAGGCAATTCATGTTCATATCCGTAAAATGCATGAAACTTGTGGTTGCTTAATATGAAGCGTGTAAACGAAAACAAGTTGTCTACGAATGACTTCATTACAAATGATGATTTTAGCCTGAAGTGTCTGTGTAGTCAGTAGGGAATGCAGTAAATGAGCTGAAGAGTTGAAGTGTGCTTGAAGTTTATTGAATCAGTTACGCTACGATGATACCAGTCCTGCTTAATAGCAGAATATTTCATATGAGTAATTTACACTATATAACTTAGTATATCAGATACAAAAAAGAACATGAGGGAAAAGTAATGAATTGACAGCGCAATGCAAATTAGGGAACAACATGACACAGAAAAAATAGGGAAGGTGTGAGGAAGGGTTATAAATGTTAATGGTAGATAACAGAAATATCGTGCTTACGAGGATTATTAACAGGAAAAGAAGAAGAGAAGGTTTGTAAATATATTGCATTATAGGAAGGAGTTCGCATTAGAGGGATAAAACTAATAGAATTTAGTAGGAAATTAGCATGTATGGCCATTTACAAAGTTACAACTGAATTAATTGCATAGTCAAAATGTTTGAAGATGTATTGCATGGGTAGTCATATATTTGAGAATAATTTAGTGCCAACACGTATACCACCGCCATTGTTTTTTAATAATAAGTCTGATGCAAATAACACAATATCTAAACCTACATTGATTTTCCAGGAATTAATCAGTGGAATAAACAAAATTCATTTCCCTTCATGCTGGTTGCTGCTTTGTCTTTGAAAAAACAACGAAGGTCACCATCAATTTAAAGTTTTTGATTCAATATGCTATTAGTGCCATATGGAGATTATCTGCATGGTAAAAAGATTTCACAATAATGTTCTCTTTTAATGTTTTAACTCGACTTTCGAGAATGGAGACCCTGAAATCAAAATGGAGGTCTCATGTCACTTACATTCGATTAGGAAATTAATTTTCTCCGAACCATCTCTTCGTAATACCTATTTGTGTCTATTTCTTCCGAGGCTCCCAATGTTTAGTTGACCCCATCCTCATCCTTATATCAACTTCGAACTTCAGCTGCGCATACTCGAAAGCCTCACCGGGCATCCGAAACCCCGCAATGAGAGGAGAGATTCTATGATAATTTACAGAATATTTCAAATTATATTATTTTACATACCACGGTCTATATAATGTTAAAAGAAATTACGGAGATCCAAGAGAAAAAATAGGTATTGGCGTAAATACAGGGACACTGTCGAGCGCTTTGACAAGAATGAAACTCCTGCTTCTTATTTTTTATCTATTTCATGCGTACACACATCCCGCGCACTAACACAAACACACACACACACACACACACACCACACATATATATATATATATATTATATATATATATATATATATAGATATATATATATATATATATATAATATATATTATATATATATATACATATATATATATATTATATATATATAAGTAATATATATATTAATATATTTTATTCAATATATATGTATAGAGTACATCCACACACATACACACACACATATTATATATATATATATAGTATATTATATATATATATTTATTCATATATCTATTCATATATGTATATATATATATATATTATATATATATATATATATATATATAATCATGTTATATATTTATATACCTATATATATATATATAATGATCCATATATATATATATTTATATATATTATATATATTCATTGTATATATTTATATATATATATATATATACATATATATAATATATAATATATATATATTATATATATATAATATATATATATATATATATATATAAGTAGTGGCTATGTCTTTTTTAAACTTTAATAATTAGAGCGCAATCATGTTGTTATTCCCCCTCTCGATCATTTTCTATAAATATCTGTGTTGGTGTGTGAGCGAGCATATAAGTTTGTATTTGCTATTTTATGCAGCTGCCTCCTACTTCATACTTTTTCTTTTATTTAACGAAGTATATCCAACGTCATGTATTTAAGCGGTGCCAGAAGACTTGCTAAATATAACACCATAGGAAATATGTTACAAGAGAGGAGGGATTTAGGGTAGCAGGTGAAAACATAGTGTGAACATTCGACATACAGGAAGAGTGGAACCTGTTTACCTAGTAAACTATGGAAAATAGAGGAAGAGATGAAAATGATTTTTGTTAACGGAACCATAGCTGAGAGAGAGAGAGAGAGAGAGAGAGAGAGAGAGAGAGAGAGAGAGAGAG
>NC_061108.1:84474098-84486598 GCF_015104395.2 Macrobrachium nipponense
TATATATATATATATATATATATATATATATATATATTATATATATATATATATATATGTGTGTGTGTGTGTGTGTGTGTGTGTGTGTGTGTGTGTATGTATACATACGCATACACAAACACACGCATATATATATATATATATATATATATATATATATATATATATATATATATATATATATATATATATATATATATATATATATATATACAGTATATGTATATACAAATTTTGATTTATCATTTACGCAGAAATCTGTTACATTCATAAACATATTGAGGCTTTTTAAAGTATGAAAAATTTCACAAATGGGATAAAGTTGATACTTTTTGCCTGGTAACCAGATAAGCTACATATATATATATATATATATATATATATATATATATATATATATATATATATATATACATATATATATATATATATATAGATATATATATATATAGATATATATATATATATATATATATATATATATATATATATATATATATATATATATATATATATATATATATATATATATATATATATATATATATATATATATATATATATCTATATATAGGATATATATATATATATATATATATACTATATATATATATATATATATATATATATATATATAATATATATATAAATATATATATATATGTGTGTGTGTATGTGTGTGTGTGTGTATAAATATTAATAAAACCAAAACTACATACAAACAAGGGTGATGATCGGAACACCGCAGACCTTCTTCGCCTGAAAACTAGGCCTTTTAAGGTTTCGCGCCTCCGTTCAAATATTTGCAGATCTGATAAGAACGCTCCAATGCCTATTGGGAATTTTACTTGGCCTAATATTCACGAGGATGAAACCATCTTTATGCTCAAATATCATTTTTTTACCTTCGCAACATATCATTTACTCCTTTTTTTTGTTAGCAGCTTTTATTTCATTAAAGGGCATACGTGTATCAATTTCTTTGAGTATACATACAATTTAATATCTTTTTCTTCTCTCAGAGATGCACCCCACAGTTTTCGTGGCCCCCCCCCCAACCCCCATTTCTGTTATGGTGTAAAAAACGACAGGATTGAGTATTACCAAGAAATTCATTTTGCCGAAGAAAAATAACACTGTCAAATTATAGGAGAGACATTAGAGTGATGAAGAGAGAACGCAACCTACAGAGCTTTTGAAGCACTTCCCGAAAAACGTTTGTCTAAATCGTAATACTTGTTATAAATGGTGCAAAGAACTGACAGTTTGGAAAAATGTCTATTCTATCAGGATGTTTTTAGGCTCGAATTAAAAAAAAAAACACAGTTTGTAGGATAGTTATGGTAGCATGTTATTGCTAAAAATAAAATGGAATTAGCGTTTTTCAGGTACGAAAAATAATACAATAGAAACAAAATTAAATGACTATGACCATTATTGACGAAATTTTAAATAGGACTTATTATAATTTATCTGTGCGTTCTCTCTACTCCCTCTCTCACGCTCTCTAAAGAAGACGTACGTCGTTTATACGATTATAACAGGAAAAAAGAGGGTGCGGGTGGGGGTGAGTTGTGTGAGGGGGTTGGGGGGAGTGGGCAGGAAAACTGCGGGTTACATCTCTGAATGAGGGAAAAGAAAGTAAAATTGTATCTATTCAAAGAAATTAATAAGCGTATGTCTTTAATAAAAAAAAAAAAACTGGAAAAAAATAATAATTATGAAGAGAAGGTAAAAAAATTCATCGTTGAGCAAGAGCAACCTTCACTCAGCATACGTAATTAATTAGCAGTAACATAACTCCGCCAACCAAGTCACAAAACCTTTACTGAGAATGAGGCAAGTACCAGAACTGCCTTTACGTAATCTATTCAAATAAGTCTATGGAAGTCACTGCAGCGTACCATGACCCCAATATAAAACCAAGAATTAGAGAGAGAGAGAGAGAGAGAGAGAGAGAGAGAGAGAGAGAGAGAGAGAAGAAATCAAATCGGTTGAGTGGACCTTCAGAGGCACTATAAGGCACTGCCCTACACTGCGTATACTGAGATAGGTTGAGGCCACTGAATATGCATGTATGCCTCTGAGGGGAGAATGGAGATCTATGCGATCATGGATATGGTCCAGGTATGGATGGGGAAGAATGGCAGGAAAGGAAAATTTGATGTGACTCTTAGCCTTAACCAAGCTGGTTTTGATATGAGGGGAAAGGTTGATTCGTTTTTTGGCAATTCAATTGATAAAACCTGTTACACTTGGAAGTGAAATACCTTGGAATATTTCGATTTCAGAGTGAATTGGTGTTGTTGAAGATAAGAGGCTTGCAAAAAGGAACCTTTGCAATCCGGTAAAGATTTATGACACAAGGAGTTAGAGGAAGTTAATAGAATCACTCATAAGCATAATGTTGTTGTAGTTTTACGTGATAATTTTATTACCAAAGTC
Organism: Macrobrachium nipponense; assembly: GCF_015104395.2. Lineage (NCBI taxonomy): Eukaryota > Metazoa > Arthropoda > Malacostraca > Decapoda > Palaemonidae > Macrobrachium > Macrobrachium nipponense. Next base: position 84,476,544 of record NC_061108.1, read on the forward strand.
AAAACGAAAATATAAGTTGCTGTCAGATACTGAAGTTGGATAATATGGGTATTGTCCTTATATAGGTTCTTGATGATTGTAGTGTAATATGAAGGTTAGATTTATGGGAAATGTAAAGTTAAACACCTTAAGAGTTTAAAAGTTCAGTGTGTGTGTGTGTGTGTGTGAGTGTGTGTGTGTTTGTTTGGGAGGGAAGAGACCATGAAGATATCACGTATAATGGACAAAGAATGATTAATATGAAGAGTGAAGAAAATTAAATGTGGAACTTAAGAAATGGAGAAAATTATCAGAACTACAGATGCGAATATACAAAGGAAAGTAGTGTTGAACAGCTAGGAAAAATGTATGAAATTTTCCCTATAAACAGGTGAAATATTAGAAATGAAATGTCAACACCGCATCACACTAGTTTAGAACTCTCTCGTTGTGCAAACAGTACCACAGGATCTGGCTTTGATACCGACCGAGTTCTCAGTGATCTGGGTCCATTCTCGTAAACCAGCGTCCCACAGTTGATTTAAGTAATAAATTCTGCACGTGGTGTGGAGAGAGAGAGAGAGAGAGAGAGAGAGAGAGAGAGAGAGAGAGAGAGAGAGAGAGAGAGAGTAAAGTACATCCTGGGCAGCCAGTGATCCGCAAAATATATACCATCACATCATAATTAAAGTGCGGAAATACTCGACAAGGTAATCCTTGGCCTACTGTGGTGGAACCGTTCATCAAATATTCATCAGAATCTCTCTCTCTCTCTCTCTCTCTCTCTCTCTCTCTCTCTCTCTTTGTGTGTGTGTGTGCGTGTGTGTGTGTGTGTTTTTTTTTTTTGCTTCAAATATTGAATTACCCAGTCCACATCCCAGTGCCCTCCTTCATATTCGTACACCAATTTTCAAGTATTTCATTCTCGATTATGATGAAATTCAAATGCGATTATAAAAAAAGGAGCTTAACGTCGTGGGCGTAACTCCAATTCATCATCCCAATTATTAAAACTATAATCTCTTCATTTGTGCCTGTTTAGGTTATTGTTTTCGTACTTCGAATGGCTCATCTTTCGTATTATTATTATTATTATTATTATCATCATCATCATCATCATCAACATTATTATTATTATTATTATTATTATTATTATTATTATTATTATTATTATTATTGAAAGATACTCATAGTAGCATGAGTCTTCCAATGGAGAAACAAATCCACAGTTATGTAAATGTACGTATATTAAATTTAAAACGGCATGTTTTAAATTTAATATATGTGCATTTACATAACTGATGATTTGTTTCTCCATTATATTATTATTATTATTATTATTATTATTATTATTATTATTATTATTATTATTATTATCATCATCCGAAAAAAATGTCATAATATACAAGAGGGACCAAATAACAAGGTCCCGCCTATAGGACCTACCTTACACAACCGTAGATTCCTTTATTCTGTCCGATTGGAGACAGCAGTGAGAGAGGTTGACCTCTGGCTGGACATCGGCAAGTCTAATTGTGGAATCGATCGTTTTATTACATACAGATTGAATGTGCAGTAACATTCAAATAGAAGGTACCTTAAGATAACTGAAATCCAAGATTCCAGAATACAATGCAAATATGAGAAAATACTTAAAAAACAAAATGAAGAGAAGATGAAATACAAAATAACCTTAACTCAAGAGTTATATCAATGATTTATGATTGGTTTAAATATCATAACTGTCTATTTTTAATATAATATTGTATAAAGACCAACAGCACTGACGCTTCCAGGAACGTTGTTCCCCAGTCTTAAAGTATAAGGAATGAAATATGTAAGATTTCTCTGAGAAAAGAGATTAGCCTACACTTATTTTGGAAACACAACCACTGAAGACTATGGGCCAGGTGGCTTGTGTAAGTAGATCTCAGGAAAAATGTCCAAATAACGTTTGATGAAAATATATGTAGTTCTGGATTTATGGTAATGTTTTTTAAATAATTTATTGAATAAAAACTTAGAGACAAAAAAAAAAAAAAAAAAAAAGTTTGACAGGGGTAAAGGAATCTGCCAATTCGAGCACTTTTATCTAAATACTGAGTCCGCTGTGGGCCGCTACATGCAGTCAATTCAAGTGATATGCATTATTATTGTCATCTCAGAAGTAAAAGGACTGTTGCTAATGTTTCGTCCTAACAGTCAACAGAGTACCATTGTATTATTATATCGAAGTCAAAATTTCACAGTAACCCTTGAACTTCCTTTGAACTGAATCAGACCCTTTTACCTCATTTCATAGCAACCAAGAACATGGAAATTCTGACTAATATAAGACCTATATACCTTATTTAGTTATATTCTTATAAAAAGAACCCACTTCAAGGATAAATTAGCACCAGGAAGTGATCGCCGTTCAGCTACCTAAATCTTTGTTGAAACACACGAATCTCATATCTGTAAATGCAAAGGTCCCTTATCCAGATTCCAATCTCCCCAAAAATCAAATTTCTTATACCATTAAAGGTGCATTTCTGGTAAAATTTTCGTAAAAATGCATGCATCACGTGCTGGAAATAGTAACTTAGCCTCATTTTTGGAGGACCAAGTTGAAATCCCTCGACTCTAAATAGGTATAGTCACTCATATAAGTTCAGGGATGTCTCCGAGCATAAAGCTGAATTCCAACCAACCCCTATCTGGAAAACGGGTCTGTATATATCATAGTGACGTGAGACGGGTACACACCAAAACTTTCTACAGCAGAGTTAGGTAGTTGAACATTTGGCCAGTTTCGCACTCCCAGACACCTGTCAGCCAGAAAGGGGTGAACTGGAAATCTCTCTCAAGCACCCGGACATCCATGAACTTATATGAGTGACTGTACTACTTTCATAACTTAAGTGGTAATGTAAGGACACTGTTAACCAGTTATGAGAACAAATCGTAGCTGTTTTGCTGGACCTAGCAGGCTGAACAGCCTTTAGATAACAATATATGATCCTGATACCTGTTATTTCGAACCAATGCTCACCTACAGATCCTTGACTATGTAGATAGCTGAGATGGGAAGGAGTCTGAAAGTATTCTCTTGCTTTCAAGTGATATGTCTAAAGCACTATCTCCTAAAGCGCTTATGTATTGATTTTCATAATTATTGATAATTATATAATTTTGTTGTATAACATTTCCGAAATGTTGTTTGAAAACATGTCAATGCACCTTAAATCTGGAGATTTTTACTAGATAGTCAGATGTATACAGGAAACTATAAGGTACTTGTTGGATATAGCCTGTTACATCCACAACAACCTTGATAAAGGTTCAGACTTATATTGTAGGACTGCTTTTGATTTCATTAACCAAATGGCTCCTCTACTTAAGTTTATAACTTGAGTGTTGAAGGCTCTATACTTTTTGCCTTTACACCGCGAGGCGTTAAAGTGTTTTAGTAACCACAAACTTACCATTCTTAGTCTCTAAGGGGTGTGTCCATGGACCAGTGTTGTAACAAATCTTTTGTTACAACTGCAGCAAAGCTGTAGGGCTTGAAACGAAATAGAGCAGTAGGCAGATATGACTCTTTGGTTTCAGTTGTTTACTCGCCTCAATGTGAAATCAAGGGGTTCCTAATCTTAACGAAGATTTTGTAGATCTGTATGCATAGCGTAATAATCTGGTAGCTAAGGACGATTCCAGCAAAACTATGACTAATCTTGTGCCATGTTCTTACTCTGATTCAATGTGATTTCCAAAACGTATCATCTGAGGCTGTCAGACAATTAAATATTGGCTATAAAGCCAAGCACATGTATAAATGGCATATAGTACACATTATTGGTTAATAGCAGTGGTAGGTTATTGTTTAGCTAACTGTCTTAATAGCTGCATCACGCCAGAATCTTCGTTTACTAGACAAAATTACTCCTCTTTCCCACTCTACGTAACCCTGATGTGAAACTGCTTAACTTGTTGTACTTTTGATAGCTGATGTTCACATTAAGGAGGGGCTGTAACTTTAGTTTAAAGGACGTCACTTTTCCTGACATGCTCATGGATGTTGAGGCTCATATTAAGGAGTTACTTTAACTACTTTTATATGACCTGTCACTTTGCCTTATTCGCTCCAAATTATGTCACCTGCTGTGAAAATGCAAGCTTTCTATGATTAATAAATAAACATGTTTAACACTGTTCGCCTGCAAATGCAAATACGCAACAATGGTGCATCATGAATGGGTGACATGAAATACACATTTGCGTGACGGAAAAAACATTATATATGATAGATTTTAGACTGTGAGCTTTCCTCCTCCAAGTCCATGGTATGTTTAGCTTATGTCCTGAAGTAAAGTAAACGAACAAAATTATGATGAAAAAGAATTTAAATTAAGTAAATACGAGGAACGACTGTTCTGTACAGTGCAGTCTATTACAGCACTGACTCCGAATACCCATTTCTGTCGTACCCCATTTATATCTAGGTCAGGAGTTTTCAATCTTTATCTTCCCCCCATACCCTTTCGAGCATTTGTATGCCAGTGATGTACCCCCATCACTATGTATAACGTGGAAAACCAAACTAATTCAGAAAAACATTCCATTGTGTATATTTGCAAGTACTGTACTGAGGGGAAGTAAGTACATAACTTTCCAGGCATAACCAATAATATTGTAAACATGAAGAATTCCATACAAAAATAAAGACCATTTTATTTTTTTTTTATAATTATTTACCTCAGGCTATGCAGTAAATTTTCAAGGTTGTGGTACTGAGCTGCAAAAACAAAATACATTACTATTACATCAGCTGCAAAGGGAGTTAATGAAATGGCTGAAACTGTTTTCTATTAACTATCCGAGTTGGCCGAGGAGCAGATTTTTCTAAAGTACATCGAAGGTCGGCATGTGCATTCCTTCGAGACCCAAGGGGAGCGCGTACCCCCTGACAGACCCCAGGGGATATGCGTACCCCAGGTTGAAAACCCCTGATCTAGGTATTTCTGATCAAGTCTGCCAAGTTTTTCATTATTTTGAAATAGATTTTATAGTTCAATGTACAATTTGTGAACATTTGCATTTGTTTCAGTACATTCCTATACCCACAGTATTATGTCTTTATGTTAAGACTGCTTTGGATATATCGTGCTCTCTGTGTATATTCCTGGCGAATCCTGCAACTTTTGGATATGAAAACAGAACTGTGGATGGAAAGTAAGTGTTGCTGTGGCCAAGTTTCATTCTCTTTTGTTCTCCTGTCAAAGACCCATCACTTGTGGAAACGCTTTGATGGATACGGGGTAAAAGCATTGAATACTAATATTTTGCTCCATAGTATGAAGCTTGACATAGGTTTAAAAAATAAAGTATACACATGTAAGAAATATGTACACATATACATATAAAAGCAATATTTAATTTTCCCTTTTTTCTTTTGAGCCTTTAACTGTAATGAAGCTTTTGAAGTATCAATTATCTGCAGAATTCCTTTTAGTTTTACTGAAAATTGTTTCGCTTTAAGTAAGATCTTGGAGAATAATATAAATATTTTTTGAAGGCTCACGAATATGAATTGACCCTCAAAACTTCTCGTATTCCATTACTCACTCACTTTCAAAACTAGTAGTGAAGGCTCCTTGTTTTTATCGAGAGGAGAGTTCAAAGGAAAATGTGAAGACGACGGCAGATGCAGTTTTCTGTCATGTTTCCGTTTTCTTGACATCAGCTCACTTGGCATCACGAGTTTTGTGTGTAAATGTTATCTAATTTTCAATAATCACAGGTACAAATAAGCTTCGTTTCAGCCTGTTTCTCCCTACAATTAATGTTCAAAACTTGATAAATATTGTAATTCAAAATGAAAAATAACTATCTGGTATAAATAATGAATAGAAAGTTTAGTGTTATTCGTATTTCACTTACTAACATTTTTGCAAATCTCCACTTCTAGGCCCTGTTTTTCTATTCTACTTGGGTTTGGTTAATTTTCCAGCACTGTTTCTAGTGGTAGAAAATTCATACACTTTATGAGAGATCTTCCCACTCATTAGATTCCTAAACTTTACCTCAGTAAGAATAGGCAGTAAGATGACACGGTAGAATCTTTCAACTGCCTGTGCAGTGTAGTCTAAAATTTAACCCCTGTTGAATCTGAGCCCTTCAGGATCTCAATTCCTCTATATAGGCAGCGATATATTAGTGTTTTTATTCCTGCTGAGGCTAAAATATGAGATAACTAGGTCAACTTTCACTTACACCCCTTTATCGAATTCTTTAAGATCACCGGTGAGGATTTTAAAAGGCAGACTTCCTGGGAACCTTTTTATCTTCTTATTTTTTTGTGTTCTTGTGGAACTTTTAAGTTTTCATTGTTTCTTAATGTGTCTCAAAAGTCGTTTCACAGAATCGGGGTGTAAATATCAAACAGTCTCAATTTTTTTCTGGTAAACTGATTTTCAGTCTTGTGTAATCACAATAAGTCTGCGAGCAGATGTTGATGCCACAGCTTCTGCTCGTTTACACGTTTTTTGTTGTGTTTTCCACTGTACTCTCCTCTCGCTGTTTTCCTCTTCTTTTCCAATGACCTTCCGCAGTCCTCTTATTCTCTTATTCATGCTGGTGCAGATGATTCTCTGGCCCCTAGCGTTCCCTCATCATAAATCATGTCTGACGTTGAGTGCAAGTAATTACTGAATATTTTTCCTTCTGTTCCAACGAGCTCTTTGATAAATGAAAGTGTATTCAAACCTCAAGTATATTTATAATTTGGGGAGAGATATGGCTCCATTTATTAACCTATTCCCTCATTCATATGCATACAAAATAAGTACAAAATGCGCCTAAGTTTCTTCGGCGTAACCTAGTTTTCTGTCCGATGGTGGCCTCAGCCACGGTCCGTTGGTGGCCAATGTTGTTGGTAGCTATAGCGTTGTCAGAGGTACGATTGTGGCTAACTTTAACCTTAAATAAATTAAAAACTTCTGTTTGATGATTGGAGGGTGGATGATCAACATACCAGTTTGCAGCCGTCTAACCTCAGTAGTCTTTTAAGAACTGACGGCGAAGGGACAGACAAAACCGGCACAATAAATAATCTTCTTATCAGAAAACTTAAAAGCCATGCTACTTTTTTTTATTTTTAGCTTTGGTCAAAGTTGTAGGTTTGAGAATTTATATCATGAATGGCTGGGAGGTGTTAGAAAAACAACCCTAAAGTAGTGTGAACCGGTCATGGATAATTATACGGTAAAAAAAAAAAAAATTGGATAAATAAAAAATCAGTGATTTATTTTCAGTTCAATGAAATGATTACTTTTGGAGTTTTTTTTGGCATATTAGACTAAGGCAGCTATTCTTCGTTACGTTAGGGATAAATCATTACATAAATGGTTTCAACCTTAATGTAATTAGATTTTTTAGGAACATTTTATAGAAACGTCATTTATGAACTTATAACAGGAAGAAGTAGAACCAGGCGAGAGGTCAGTTTATATATTGGTATCTAAGGAGAAGAACACTCAAATTACCGACCACCTTGCCCCTTCTGAAACCAGACAGAGAGGACCTTGTCTTGATAGTGAACTGTCACGCAGAGAGAGCGCCGAAAATTAGTGGAAGTGAAGGTATTCAAGTGAAAAATCTGGTGGCTGCGGGAAAGTGGGAAATGTATGTGAATAACTTTGTTGAAAGGATGCTGGAGGCATGTAACTATCTTTTAGGCCTAACTCAGAAAATGATAAAAAAACTATAAGAATAACGATAGGTTACAGTATAGCGTCTTTTGAAATTCTTACTTCTTTTCTGTCCCTCGTGTATGGAACTACTGTCTGTAAATGATTTTGTATTTCTATATTTGCTGTGAATACATAGGCTTGTGATAGAAACACACACACACACACACACACACACACAGTCATAGATACAGACACGCAATGTTTGTGCATGTATGTAATTATGCATTTCATAGCTAACATGTGCACCATCACTCATTATGAACATGAATTGTTTCTAAGGTAAAGTATATTTTAGAATCTTAATATCTGCTCGACGGTTTCTTAATTACTTTGAGAATTCTCGAGAGAAAGGAATCCGCTCGTCGATTAAGCGTAAGCGCCATAAAAGTTCTTTCAAGAGATTTTCTCTCACGACCTTTGCCTTTGCCTCCCCAAGCGCGGTCGAGCTCTCTCTCGTGCCCAGTCCCACCAGGTCTTGGTGTCTTGCTTGCTTGCATGTCAGGCAGCTTGCAAATTGATGATACTATCAGGACTGATCTGAATGAATATTAATGATTACTGCAACGCATTTTTGCCAACTCCTCCACTTCTCTCTCTCTCTCTCTCTCTCTCTCTCTCTCTCTCTCTCTCTCTCTCTCTCTCTCTCTCAGGCGGTTAACGCACGCGCGTCAGTTTTTAATTGTGATATTTTTCTGCCTGACTTCAACAGGTTTAGTTGCATATACAACCTTTTCTGTTATAGATATTATAAGGCCTTCTGCAGCTCGGTGGTCGAGAGAACATCCTAAATATGAAAGGTCAGACGGCGCTGCCTCTGCTCAACCCGTCCTGCGTCTTTCCAGGTCGTCTTTAATGGGAGGGATGAGTCCTTTAGTTCTGACATTTTCTGTGTCATATAACTTCATCCCCAGAGTGGGACAATGTTCATTTTGTGTATGTGGTGGCGGGGCTAAATTACAGAATGAAAAATTCGCTTCAACATTTACATCTAATAGAAGCCTTAAAGGCGTTCTGCTGCTATTATACTTACAAATGTTGCCTCTCTGAAATTCTGATACTTCAGAATTTGCTTATTCGTTTAGAAAATATAAACGCTATGTTCGTCGGTCATGAACCTGTTGCTTCGACGTACGAGAACCTAAGCATTTCATTCCCCGAACAACTTTTATTAGTTTTTATTGAACGGATAAAGGATTTAGCCCAAATATTGAAACCAGTGAGAATGATTTTATTACTGGTTTTGGTATACGTCCAGTTCACCGCTTTCAACTGTGTCCATACCTAATCACCGCCGTTCCTGAACTTCAGTGAGATATGGCTTTGTTTTGCTTTCCAATAACTGGCCTTAGCAGCTACATATATTTCATCCGCTTGCTAGCAATAAAATGCGACAATCACACAACTGCATAAGCATTCTTCAGTAAGGATGTTCAATGGAGCTAGTTCAGTTACCCAGCCCCAAAATTGAGATCTTTCATTTTAAAAGAAAAAAAAAAACTTTCCTATTGGATTTTTATCACCCAGTGTGAAACGCCGTGAGTTTTGGGAGTAATATGAGCCAGTAAGTAATATTTCCAACCTCTCGTTCAATAAGATAAATTTGGAGACATTAAATGGCTTTGTAGTGAAAGACTAAAGGAAATGAACATTAAAAAAATAAAACACATACACACACCCACAAACACGTACGCACATCAAACAACATAGCAGAAACGACTCAAAGAGACTTTGATAATGTTGACAGTGGGCAACACAAGACCCGTTGTTTGAGATTCTCTTACGATTTGTGTTATTGCTGGTGGTAGCAGCGCTAGATTATCATTGCATAAAATTGATGACCAAAATACAGGCGTAGGATATAGGTGAAAAATCTGTTATGACGCGAAGCCTTCTGTTTATTCGGAGATGGAAAAAAGGGATAATCATTCATGAGGGTTCAAGTGTGTTCTGTGAAACCCGATGTACAGAGAGAGAGAGAGAGAGAGAGAGAGAGAGAGAGAGAGAGAGAGAGCTTGTGAAACGAAACTAGTTCATTATAACTTTACAAAAAGTAAATATCATGCTTCTAATTAGCAAGGAGTTAGGGACTCTGATTACGAATCATAAGGGGCAAAAACTGCGTCAATGAATCACGAGATATATATAAAATTTATCCGGCAAAAAGAAGAGAGAAATTATCTGGCGCAAATAGATCTGGGACGGCTACTGAGGATCTCTTTAGAAAAATGGAAAACAAAGCAAAAGCAGATAAAAGGTTTCTCCTTTTACTGATGACGCACTTATCGCCGGGAACCAATAGACTGGAGGTCTGCGATCACAAGGGTAAGTTAAGGGAGGGCTTCC
>NC_061108.1:84489098-84499098 GCF_015104395.2 Macrobrachium nipponense
TTTACAATAATAAAATCCTTTTACAGCTTTTTCCATAAGCGATGAATGCCATAAATGAAATTGAATTTGTGTATGGCAATTGCATTAAACAGATAAAGAATTATGTGAGTGGTGATTGCATAAGATGAGTAAAACACTTTGTATATGAGGAATGACATATAATGGAAATACTTCGGGATTCTTGAACTCTTTACATAATGGAAACGAAACTTTGCAAAGGAAAATAGATAACTTTGATAAAAATCACTGTTGACCGGAGTTAAACTTTAAAAATAATGATTATATTACAAAAGCGAAAACTGAAAATGAAGATTAAAGGCAACGACTCACGAGTGACGATTGCACAGAATACAGTCGACAGAGAGTAAATGACGATGACATTAAATAAAGGACGCACTTTGTCAGTTATAATTGCAATAAATAAAGGTGACAAAGCCCCAGTCTCTGAAAAAAATTATTTTTATTTATAAATTTACTTGGAAGAGTTGCTCAGTGTGTGACTCACCTAGCATTGGTGGAGATGCTTTATTCAGTTTTTTCTTTTTCTCGTGAGGTCAAAGTTACCCTTCATCTCTCGAGAGTGATGGATGTGCAACAAACAGTAGATTTTCTGATCTCATTTGATTTTAAGGTAAAGTCAGTTCTTTCTCAGATGACAAAAACGAATATAAAAGCGTTCATTTCATCTCATGATTAGCTGTCTCCTTTTTATGGAAGCATTAATATTACATGCAATCAAGTAATCGCCTTTCATATGAAGAGGATCGATTTCTTCGCTTTCAGATACACAATTTTACATTTCGATACTTTTTTCTTCTCAACACAATTGTCATTTTCTCCTCTTTATATATTTCGCCGTACTTTGGAGCGTTTGTAGCTGTTTCCTATTGGGAATCATTTTCTCTATTGCTTCACTTTTCCCCGTCAGTAATATTAATTCATTAACAATTAGATATAGGATATACGCGTTTGTCGAAACTTCTGTCCATTGCAGAAAACTGCGTCCTGTACTGAGGTGCAATATAAATTTCACTTGAGTACATAAAACTAGTATCAAGGTGTCACTGATCTTGTTCTACAGAATTATCCCGACACTTGCCTGAGCAGAAATCGGGAATATTAGGTTTATGTTGTTTTTCGGTCCTCACTGTATAAATTCTAAGTTGTGAAGGGAACACCGTGCATTCCGTTGTAAAGCATTCCAAATTCTTTTTACGGAGATTCCTAGAGAGAGAAAGAGAGAGAGAAAGAGAGCTGTGACTACAGTCACACTTGTTTATGCTTGTTCTTCTTTCTTCAACTAAAAAAATATGTGAAAAGGGATAGTGATACAGAACATGCAGCTCATGTATGCCCCCAATTTAGCTTGCTGTTATACCAAATGGAAGCGGCCACTGAGTGAAATGATGACATATAATCATTTATGTATTCTGTAAGATGGGGTTTGTTGCAGCGAAATGACTGATGTATGGAAATTTCCCGGCAATACAGGCCTTGATGAAGCCATTCATACATCATCCTAACTGGGAAAAGAGAGCACTCTTGAGTAGCAAGCTTCTCTTCCGTTAACATTAGCAACGAAAACCATCTTTCTCCGTGGAATACGAGATAATGTGAGAACATTCACGTAAAAGGCTCAAAAACAGCAATCAGGTTGACATCACTGGCCTATTCGTCTTAGTTGTATGTCTTCATTCTAAAGTTCAGCATGATTAGAGAAGCTTCGGTTTTTTATATATATACAGAAACACACGAGGGAGACTAAATCGATGCGGGTTTGCGTGAAATGATGCCAGTTAGAACGGATGCTGTTAAACTATGTCTTATAACATCTCGCCTGTTCTACTTCATTGAACTGCCGTTAGCAAGTCGCAGTATATCAGCGCACTGCGGGAGTCTGTTCTAAAGGTTTATTTGGCAGACGTTCAACGCTGTATTACATTTAACACTTTGTACGCTATGCAGACAAAGTGACAGAGAATGCCCGAAGCAAATGCATCAATATTTATTCAACTGAATAAAGGTTTAGAGAGAAGGAATAATGCCCTACGAAGAAGGTAAAATCAGATCTGTTGACTGATAAATCCAAGAAAGGAGATTGTTTTTTTGTTTTTTTTTACTGAGGATAAAAAGAAACAAAATAATGATAACAGCTGGATGAAGCTTTTGTGAAGATCATATTCAACGAGTTCAGGATATACTTTTACCACGAATTGAGTGAAAAGAAAGAAGATGAATGAAAATATAAATACATAGATAAGTAAATAGATATATAAATAAATAAACTTATTTGTTTATTCATTCATTCATTCATTTTTATTGAAAAATTGAAAAGCACTTTAGTCTTTAGCCGTCGTTGACAATGTTCATGGAACCGTTAATCCAGGCACTAATATTTTACGGTCTCTTTCGTAGTATAGCATTTAGATTGTGCATGGAAGATTTGCATATATTCTTAGCGAATGCATGACCCAGATGATGCATCAGATAAGTGACAACGTACCTCATGGTAGGCATTAACAAATTATTCAAGGAGTATGCTGTCAAATTTTATTTATCAATATATTTAAGTGTTTATTCAATAAAGAAAGTACATTTTTAGTGTTTTTAAGACAAGAAAAATATATTGTTTTAATACATACCATGGCTGCTTCATTTTGATATCCAGTTGAGAAAATATAGATTCATACGTATTATTATCTTTATGTAACCTTTCAGATACGAATTCAGTATTCCAAAAAACTTGTTCTTAAAGCAAAATATACAATATCAAGGGTTCTGTGGAGCAAACAATGTTACAGAAGTATAAAACACATGGAACCTATTTCCTAATAACGGCCAGTGAATGCTGCGGAAACATTATCTCATATTCATATGTTTAAGTGAAGTGCATTTACAGCTTTTACAGAATGATTTTATATGTCTGAACATAGATCAATCGCAAAAGAATGTCATTCTTTAGCATTTTCAATATTCGGAAATTTCATACGAGCACATCCAAAACATGATGTGCTGAACACCTTTTCTGTTTGCAATGTTAACAACCAATTAGTTAGTTAACATTCAATGGAGGAGGAGTAATTAACAATATATAAAGTGAGCAGAGTCTGCGCCGGTAATTCAAAAAGAACTAAGACTGAATGAAAACGGAGAGGATTAGGAGTAACGATCTTTTCCTTAGAAGTAACGATCTTTTCCTTTGTGATGTATAGAGTGCCCCTATCATTCATTGTCACTATTGCTACAACCACCAGCAATACCAAAATCATCTTGATTTTCTTGTCGTTGTTTTATTATTTTACAATTCTTGTGCATTACCGCTTACCTCGAGGATTGACATGTGAATTACGTATAGGCAGATAATTATTGATAACAAAGTTCTCATGCAGAAGCCGAGAATGTAAGACTTTCACGTCCTTCCCTTTGCCACCATAGAACTAATAAGGACCCCTCATCTCTTTTCAGAGTGGAAAATCCAGTGGGGGATACTACATGACGCACTCGTACCCTCCCGGTGCCCCTGCCCACACTGCGGGAGTTGCCCCAATTCCGCGAGGGCCACGCCCACAGTATTCACCAGGTAAAATAAAGATTTTCCTTTTTTTTCTTTTTTATATCATGTCGTCCACCTGAATGGTTCTTCACTTTCAACAAAGATATACGTGATGTAAGGTATTCCTATGTGGTCTTCTTATCCCTATAATTTATGATAAACGAAATGGCAGCAGCTGTTTTTGTAGGATATGGGTTTTTGTTTTTATTTTTAAATAAATTATAGTTCTACCATGACTATAATTCTCTCTCTGCCCAATCATCTCCCTCTCTCCCTCCATCTCTCTTGCTCTACATTGGTGAATATGCCTCGCTTCATACCTTATACTATTGCATGTTACCGGCCATAAGATATAGCAGTGTTGTAGTGTGTCCTCTTCAAACTTTCTCCCTCTCCCTCTGTCTCTTTCTCCCACACCCACCTCCCCGCCTTTCCTTCATTTCTGCTTGCTCTCTTTTAATTTAGCCCAGAGATACACTGCATAACAGAGATCTTGTGCTGTCCCCAACAGGGGGTGTGGCCCCTCCTAAGCCACAGCGGTACGCAGGAGGACCTGGCGCCCCCAGCGGGCCAGGCGGGCCAGAAACGGGGCCTCAGGGTATGATTGGTATGAAAAGCGGGGTTCGGCCGTCAGCGCCCTTAGCTGGCCCGCCCACAGGTCCACCAGGAGGGCCACGCCCACAACACATGGCTCGCTCCTACTCCTCCTACTCCTCCTCGCCAGAGCGGCTCGATCTCCTCTACTCCTCGCAGGGTCAGTACCTCCACAAGAGTCATCCACAAACAACATTTCATATCCTAAGGCCTCTTTGCATTTTCCACAACTGACATTCTTCTTTTTGTGATCTTCATTCATATATATAGATCAGCCACTGCCACTAACAAACTTCTAGTAGTTATCTTACAATGCCAGTGTAGACATTACACTGATAATGATCAGGGTGTAAGATTAGAGAAGTGGTGTGCCCTTTTCTGAAAGGCTCAAAATTCAGTCATTCCACTTTTGTTGGCTATTAGCTAAATGGAACTCTCCAGTATAGTAGCATTAATATGTAAAGCTGGAAAATATCAGAGATTTAGAAATGATATCGAAATGAGAATATTTCAGCCTTAAACATTATACTAATAAATTAATCTTTTAAGTAGGAGCTTGATTTCTGAGCTCTCTGGAATGATTAATTAATTATCAACTATTTTGTTGTTTGCATTATGTAGTTAGGTGTATTTGCAGTACTTATAGATAGCTTTTTTCTTATTCATTCGTGGGATGAGTGATAGTGTTTAAAACGGAAAGCCAAAGATATTCACGATCAGTTTAAATGATATAAAATTCTATAGTAACTACTATTAATCTTACATTTTGTGCAATTCAGCACTGAAATTAAATAAGACATTGTAAAGCATTATTTGTAATGCAGAACCCTGTTAGCACGAGAAGTATTCAAAGTCTTCCGCCCGTGCTGTTGACGAATGCAAGAAGCTTACTGTTGATTAAAACTTTGGAAATTAGGGGTTACTTTACTTATTTTCTAATAAAATGATTAACCACTAGTTGATTTCACCCTAAATTATATGTATCGATTACAGTAATTAATATTTGAACACTCGGAGGTTTTAATATTACAATATAGCTGCCACTCTCATCTCGATTTCCCTTCAAAATCTCATCTTGAGACAGTAATAACATTTTATGGAACTTTGGGACATGTCTAATCTTGCATTGTCATTGTGAAGAGACAATACCATACGATTCATCGTCAAATGTAATGCTTCCTTTTTGCAATATCAACAATGTACTGAGTAATACCAGGCCTTCAGTACCTATTCATCCCAATACAGTTATGATCACCATCAAAACTACATTTCCAAATAAGTTAACTCGACCAGTGATGGACTTTCTGGTTCACTTGCGCTGACATATAAACATCACACAATTGTCCATCGCAATAAATATTCAGTGATTAAAGCTTAAAAGAGGAAACGGATCTGGAGAATAGAGGTACCCCATTGCAGCAGATTGTGAGTAATTCCTTTTCGTTTGCTGACAGTAAAGAAAATTGAATGTAATACTACAGTTCATGACATAGATTCAAAACCCCCAATACGACAATGCTCCTACTGTGATAAAATTTTGATCTTTTTTCAATGAATCAAACGTAACTTTCAAGATAATAGTGTAATAGATGGAATTAAGGAAAGAATGTTTCTTTTTTTAATGCATACTAATATAATGTATAGATGCTTATGACATTCTCACGCTAATAATATGAAAGTCCATAGTTATCATGTAAGTGGGACATTTCGTATTAGATGATTCTGTCGGCTGATAGATGTTGGTAAGTTATAATCGACCTTGACCTCTTCTGTAATCCCGTGTAGTTATGTAGTTGAACGTGATTCTTTCTTTGATTGGTGTGATACATTCCTTCACTCCCTATTCTATGCTTTGCCTCAAAGAAACTGTTGACATAGCATGCATGTCAGAGATATAATTATATATCTTGACACATATATTTTATAGTTAACTTTTTAATACTAATTTAGCTTTTATATTTTAAGATTAGTCTAAGTGTCAATAACATTCTTCTTCTGTTTTACAAAATATTTCATACATTTAACTTGAATATATTTCTCTGTTGGGATATGAACCAATTTCCATCTGTTATATTTGATATTTTATGTAATTAATTTTATGTATAGCAATCCATACCACTCTGTATTGGGTAAAAGAAAGTATTTAAAAAGGAATCTTAGATGACCATACTAGGGTTAAAATTGGTGTATCGGATTAGAAAAAAATGGAAAAATAATTTCAAACTGTTTCAGAATATTAGGTTTGTAAGGAAGAAAAAGATTCGTAGTAAGTAAATTCCATTGATCAGACATGCCTCGAGCTCGGCGTTAATAAACACATTCACTGTACCACCAGTTTTCAGAAAAAAAAACAAACATTGCATTTGGTCATGAACAAAATGAATAAAACCAACTGAGTAGGACGTCAATTAAGGCAGTATATGTTTATATCATAGATGAAGTGTAAAGTTCATTCATACAGCCACTTGCTATTCAGCTCCCCAAGCATTCTGTATCACTATAAAACTATATTGTATTTTGATATTACATATTTCGGTATATTGTTTTCTTGCTAAAGTTTTGCTGAAATCTCTAGAATTTACCCTTTATTTTTTACGTGGGTACGTCTTCTTTATTAAATTGCAAACGAGGTAAATTTTCACACTGGAAAATTTGCTCACCCTAAAGTAAAAGCAACTGAACGAGAGTCTACTTTGATAATTAAAGGAAGCAATGGATTTCATGCAAATATGTATTAGGAAGGTCGCCACTGATTGCCTGAATGTGTCATTAATTACTAAATCGTGTCACTGAATGCTTGAATGTGTAGTGATTGCTAGAACGGATTACTGATAGCCTGAATATGCCATTAACTGCTTGAAGTGTCACTGTTCGAACATGCTATGATTCTTATGCTTGTTTAATTGATTTTTGTCCCTTGGAATTTTATTAACTAGTTTTATCTTATAATTCGAGTAAAAAATAAAACAGTATTGCAGCTACAAATTGTTGTACTATAAATTGAATTGTATATTTTTTTTTTATTTTGTGGTGTTATTTATAGATCACTCTCTCTTAAAAAATGCTTTAATTCTTATCTCAGGTTTATTTATTTTTATTGGTTATAGTTTTATGCTCCAATCACTTGATGAAGGCTATAAAAAACATTAAAATTAAAGCTACAACTTGTAATCAATTAATTACATTTAGGTATTATTTTATCCATTTGCCACTTTCCCATTGTTTTCCCCTTTTTACAGAGTGCTATTTTAATTTTGCAAGAAAATGCACTTTTTAATAATAATAATAATAATAATAATAATAATAATAATAATAATAATAATAATAATAATAATAATAATAATAATAATAATAATAATAATCAGAGTATTTTTCATTTTGAGTGTTGGTTTGGGAAAGAATTTTTATGCATTTACTAACAATTCGACAATAAGAAAAAAATAACTGTTGCTTTCTAGAACTGTGCTAACAGCTATTACTCATTAATTGAGTTATTAGCATGAATTTTCATAATCCTCTTTAGTTGATGCAGTCAATTAAAGGGGAATTTAGCAAACTTGGGGTAAAACTTTCAGAGTTGATATAAGGTGAGGTAGCATCAATATTCAACAAGAATTATTCAGGTGAGTAAAGAGAGAGAAGAGAGAGAGAGAGAGAGAGAGAGAGAGAGAGAGGGGGGGGGAGTATTAGTTATCATTTATTTTTTGTTGTATAAGTGTTGGTTAAATGGACAAGGAGTATATGTTGACTGTTAAAACATTCTGGGGATACTTTTCTATGGGATGAAAAGGCTCATATTATAAGATGGCTATGTAAAAAAAATGATTACTCAAGAAGCTCTCAGGATGACCCGGAAAATATTACAGAAGGAAAATATTTCTTGCATAATTTCTTTACCATTGCCGAACATTGCTGTCGTTTCGTAGAGGAGAATTGCATCCTGAGCCTTCAAAGCAAGGATGACTTCATTATTGCTGCCTAAATGGTGGCTACAGTGAAGGGGTTTGAATTTATGGGAGAGTCATCAGTTATGTTGACTGAGTTAGGAGCAACAAGCAACGCTTGGTTGCTTCAGCCACTGTCATTTGTACTGGTGTAATGGCATGTGCTATCGGTACTTTTCTCTATGTTTCCTCTTACGTTTATTTCTTTAATTTTTGAAGTGAGATACATAATGCTTCCATTATTAGTGTGAGCCTTTTCCTAGAACCTAATTAAGATATTAAACGTTGGAATTTCAAAACAAAGTAGTCAAAGCCTGCCAACACATATTATTTGCTTGGATTCGTTTGGGGAGATTGAAAACGTGTTTCCATTGCTCGCTTTGAATTGTTGATTTTCGGGAATTTCTTGAATTAACATTTCCCAATGAATTTCTCTGGATTAATCAGGAAACGAGTCAAAAGCTCCCTGTAGCTTTCTAATTCAGTCAGTTATTATTTTGGTGCCAACATTCGCGGTGTGAATTTTACATACAGACTTCTCCACGTGTTAGTTGGAATAGCAGGCAGCAGGCCATCACGCATGCCTTTACTCTCCGACATGCGAAACCGAGGGACGATTGGCATTCCCTTGTACGGGGATGGTTCAGGACGACCAGAACAGGAACCATCTTCTGGGGCCTTCCTGATCAGCTCGAATTCACCAGCCACTTCTCAAAATTGCGACCGGAAGAGGAATGCCCACGGGCCTGTTTAGAGCTTTCATCTTTGATTTCCCTGGGATGCATATTGTGCTTTGCAGGACAGCTACGGCGTGTTTCTGAGTTTTACTGATTTCCTGACTTTACTGCTGGTGACTTTACATAAGCTTCACCTTCAGTGTTTCTAAGGGAAACGATAGAATTTGTGAGTTTATGGTTAGACGTTCTTACATTAAAAAAGAAAAAAAAATTAGTTCCTGCATTTTAGGATTTGAATTGAGAACGTTTTCAGTGACTTTTATAAATACTGTTCATATGGAAACCTTCTCACATGTGTTTAAAACATACATATATATCATATATATATATATATATTTTATATATATATATATATATATATATATATATATATATATATATATATATATATATATATGCGTGTGTGTGTGTATTTGTTCGTATGTGTGCTTACCAGCTATTTCATGTAAATCCTAAAGTGGTGTAAACAGAATAACCTTTCATTAAAGAATCGCTTTCAGTGGTTTTCATTGTTATGTGAGTGACGTCAAAACCAGATGACATTTTTTCTCCAGTTTCGTCAGGTCATGTTCATATGTGGATTATAATTTGATGTGGGATTTAAAAACATTTTTCTTAATGTTACATAATCAGCGTTGGAATTATCATCATAGATCCTAAATAGACAGTGGTGAGCATCTTGCTCTATTCTTTTACCGGATGACCGAAAATATGCTCACAATTATTTTTTTTCTATTTAAGGAATGGCGTTGAATAATGATTCAATAAAAAAAATGCCACTCTTGTTTTGTAAAGATACCTGTCTTTCAGTAAATTCACCCAGTTACTGACATTTCATGTTTTAGTAACAAAAACTGGAAGCATATGTTCATGTTATGTTAAATAAATGTCATCTACTGACGTTTTCTGAATAATGTAATGTTGTGTAAGTGGTTCGTAGAGTTGTTTTATTAGTCAGCTTCTCGACGCCTGAGCCGCTGAGAACTACAATCCACTTAACCTATTTGCCTGTTCAGTATGTACTACAATAAATAGGTTTCCTAGGTTAGCAGACAGTTACGTACTATTTTCTTTGTTCTGTTTCTTGTAAAGATCCGCGGGAAGTAAATGGGACGGGGAATGAACCTACGGAACTCACTTTAGGTTTTCCATAATTCACTAAGCTTTTTGTT
>NC_061108.1:84506598-84511598 GCF_015104395.2 Macrobrachium nipponense
GCACTGTACGTATATCTACAATATGAAATATTCTAATCAACGTTATTTTGTCTAATATTCTAATGAATCTTGAAAGCGACCCTATAAACTCTTTAATTGATCTTCTGAGTTTCGGTAACCCTACTGATGACTACATGTTCGCTCTCTTTATATATATATATATATATATATATATATATATATACATATATATATATATATATATATATATATATATATATATATATGTGTGTGTGTATTCATATAAGTTTATACGACTATGTTATTATTTCCTTTCCTTTTACTTTTTTTGTTGCTTTCGTAAATTTAAAATCACAAAATACAATAGACAAAATAACGGTCATTGAACATATTTCATATATATATATATATATATATATATATATATATATATATATATATATATATAATATAAAGAGGCGAACATGTAGTCATCAGTAGGGTTACCGAAACTCAGAAGATCAATTAAAGAGTTTATTATGATACATTTCGTGGCATCCTGACACATCATCAGTCTGTAATATAAAATCAATTCACATTTATAAAAAGTATATAATTAAAGTTTACTTGCTATTTTAAAAAAATACATAAACTAAAGTTATTCATAAAAACTTATTAAAACCTAAAAAACTAAAATTATTTACAAGGTGATATTAAAATTGACGAAATTTAGAATTCGAAAGGAACATTAACCTTAACAAAACGAAGGATAAAATGTTATTGGAAGCTAAGAAAATTAAACGATTTGCATTGAAATAGAATAAGTAAGAATGGTAGAGGCAGACATTCAAGAGTATATATAATGCACTTTGGGGTAAAAATAAAGATGATTCACAAAACAGGTTAAGCAAAAAAGAAACCGGGTTCTTGCAAAAGATCAGGAAAAGATTTGAATGATCTATGAGAGCCAAGACAGAATAGATGAAACGAAGGATGAGCAACTCTCCTTCATGGAAGTCGAGAGTGAATGTTAAATGTGAATTTACTGTTTGCATGGTATATGTACCTTGGAAAACTGATAGCCTGCGAAGTGTTGAGATATGTAGATGAAATAGTATAACGGTTAGCATCGATGACACGATGGATTACGGTGCTTTGAGAAGGTACAGCCATGTGAATGAACGATAATGTAGTTGGCAAGAAGAATGTATAATTCAAAAGTCTTAGGAGGAAGGACGGGAGGAAGACCTGGAAAATGTTGGACAGATGACTGTGATAGAGATACTGGGAAGGCAGAGCCTTACTATTCTGGAAGATCCAAATTCTGTGCAAGATATGGTTGAATGGAAGTGTGAGTGCGAGGGGTTCGACGCTCTGCTGATGAGCTATCTCTGTTAATATTGCCAAATTCGATTGCACAGTTTAGCCGTTAGAGCACGAATGTGGCATGGAATGTTGTGTGCTTGTTTTTTTTTTTCTTAAGCCATGCATATGGATTAAAGTCTGTAGAGTTGTAGAAAAAATGAATGTTGGAGATGGTAAAAAAAGGAAGCTGAAGAACACCTAATAGCTAAAAGAATAATTATTTGGCTGATAATTGAAAAGACTGTTTTTGCAAGAAAGAGAAGGCATAGATCCTTCAGACTAGGGGAAAGTTAGAAATTAAACTTTATTAGAAAAGATCTAGACAATAGATCGTAACTTATGAGAAAAGATCTAGACAAAAGATAGTAACTGGATATGGGAAAAATTAGCGTATTCTAAAGAGTAATGCCAGAGATGGAAGTTGTAATGATTCATTTTTTCTTCAGACAGAGAAAGAGTCCAGCTATAAATAAAGTAGAGGGAAGTTTGTAAGGTTTTTGGGAATAAGTTTCCGTACCAAAAAATATGAATTCACTGTAATGCAGTTATGAATGTCAGGGTTACGCTTACCAAAGCGGTAAACCTTTTCACGGAATGAACGAAAGAAGTTTCTGATGTCAGCCAACTAGCTAGAAACTCTCAGTATATTATGGAGGGCACTTGCAGTTGTATGAGATTGGCCAGAGGCCTTTGTAAGGGAATATATTCTCTATGAGAGAAATGGGAAATATTGAATACTTGGTCGAAATGACCATAAGCAAGAATTTCCATAGTGTAATTTGTCCCATCAAGAAAACATTTTCAGTAAAAGTGGAATGGGATCACAATGTGTGATGCATGTAGAACCAACCAAAAGAAAGAATCCCAGCAAGTGGCCAATATAAGTTATATTAATGAGGCAAGATGTAGGGGGATGAAGAAGGTAACAAAATGCCACAGAATATGCTGAATATCAGCAAAAGCAGAAATTAATAACAACTGGAAAATATAAAATTACTACTTTTATAGAAGTGGTTTTCTTCAAGTTTAAGATTTGATTTTGTCTGTCTTATGTGTCTGTTAAGATAATTATGGCGAAAGTGATGACCGGATTATCTCCTCTAGATTATTAGTTTTCTATGGGTATATATAAAGATCCGATAATTTTCCCTACACAGACCATAATATAGTCAAGTGGCCACTCGAATAAATTTTTCTGATATGGAGATAAAAAGTTATGTAACCCTGCAAAAAGGAAATGCCGACTAAATATTAAGGACGAATTCAACAACATCACTGTTTTTTTTTATCAGTTGCCCGTAACTGAAACAATATATCCTCACAGTTTTGCATGATGTAAAGGTCACATCATGGCAAGGGAAATTACACGTTATGACCTTTGTAAAGCATGCGAATAGAACATTCGGTATAGGAGTTATGAATAAAGATAGAGTATAGATAAGAAAGAGGTTGTTGGAAATTAAGTTTGAGGAGATAATGCTGGAAACTGTGGCATTTGGTGAAAAGAAATAATTTTCATCTCCAGTAAGCTTAAGATGGAATGCTTTAAAGATGTGAGTGGCACAAATAACAGGAGTGACTTGTTTTAATGTAAATATATGGAGCTGCAGATGCTGCACCAATTCATCCACGATTCAATAACTAAAGAATAAATGTGGCGCTGAACCTTGACTTTTTTATTTAATTTTTTTTTAAGTTATCATACATCCATGGGGAACTTATTGCTAAACGTAAAATAATCATTGTGTACCTTTTATTGATTTATTATTTATTACATTTTATTATTATTTATTGGATTATTATTATTATTATTATTATTCATTATTATTAATTACTATTCTTTATTACTTATTATTGATTATGATTATTATTAATTATTATTATTATTATTATTATTATTATTTATTTATTAATTTTATTATTATTATTATTATTATTATTATTATTATTATTATTATTATTATTATTATTGGGGTTGCTGTTGTTACTTTTACTGCAGTTGTTAGTTATCGTTAATACCATTAGCATTTTCACTGAAGTCACGAAACATGGACAGGTATGAATGTCTACATGAAAGTGGCACATTGTGAAGATATTTTAGTTCATTTTTTCCATCCTCTAAGAACTACAGGGCGCTTTAATATGCCTCTCTAAAATGAGACCCTGCAGCAGAGTTATGGACTTGTTATGCTCCATATGTTTTAATTTGTAACATGCTGTTTTTAGTAATCACATACCTTGAATAACATAATATAATTGAATGTAATTTTTGGCAGGAAATATGGGACAAAACCACTTGTCTTAATTCAATTTGAACTTAAAAAAAATTGTCATCAGGTGTTTCGGGCAATTCAGCCAAAACCCGTTTGTGACAAATTACCTGGGTTTTTATCACTTTGTAATATCCAGTGAGGGTTTCCTGCGCCAATTACCGTAATAACCAATGAAGTTTTCCACCAGCAATTACTAGTAATTGACGCTATTGTGAATTGCGAATTGGGTCCAGCAATCATTATCTGGGTTAGGTTTATTGTGTTTTGTTTTATGATTATTATTTTTCTTATCTATGATAATATTGGTAGCCACATCGTTATAGTAATTCAAATCACCTTCATCGTCATCACCATCTTCACCAACGTTATCATCATCACAATATTATTAATTATTATTATTAATTATTATTATTATTATTATTATTATTAATTAATTAAAAAAGTACTCCTAGTAGCAAGAGTCCTGAAATGGAGAAACAAATCCGCATTTGTATAAATGTCCATATATGTAAAGATAAATCTGTACAGAAAGCTTCCTGGAAACTGCTCGTTTCCCCTTTTCAATCTGAGACTGAAAAGGGGAACCGAACAGTTTCCCGAGAGCTTTCTGTACAGATTTATCTTTACATATATGTAATATATGTAACTGCGCTTTTTTTTTCTCCCTTATTATTAGTAGCATTATTGCCATTTTATCTCCTTTATCACTTGAATCAAATCTATGCGATTTGATAATGAAACTTTGCCCCCAATCATAAAGGTGTATTGGGAAGAATATTTTTCAAACATAATTGCAGTTTCTTTTTAATAACTACAACTTTTCCTTTTGTTTTTATTTTCTGTTAGTTGGTGGGGTTTGGGGGGAGGTGAGTTTACTGATTCTACATCGGAAATTTATCGCGTTGTTGGCGTCAGTTGGTTGAAAGGTTTAAAGATGTAAACACATATAAAATGATAAATTGTCAGATTCCATTGAAAAAGAAAATAACTATGCTTAGCATAAGGGAGTTGAAATGCTTATGACATATCTAAGGAACCGAGTGTGTACGAACAGTCGATGACTATATTGTAAAATTTCCTCTCTATAGGCTTAAGACATTAAATATTACTATAAGTTCAACTTAAGTTTATCCATAGGGCAAACTAGGCTGGTTAAATCACCTGAGATTCTTTTAAATGTCAGCCGTTGTTTTGGAGAACAACCTAAACCCATTTTTGGGCTTTGCGTACAGTTGTTGCAATTTGGATATGATTTCATAACTGTTATAAATTTGGTTCAAGTTTATGTTTTCCCGTAAATCTTCTATATTTCGCTCGTAGTATACCTTTAAAATAATATAATTGTCTGAATACCCTTGTGTAGGTTTTATTAAGGCTGCACTTATTTCAGATAATATCTTCAATATCACGAATGACGAGTGG
>NC_061108.1:84519098-84549098 GCF_015104395.2 Macrobrachium nipponense
ATATATATATATATATATATATATATATATATATATATATACATATATATATATATATATATATATATATATATATATATATATATATAATACATACATATATATATATATATATATATATATATATATATATGCATATATATATATACTATATATATATATATATATATATATATATATATATATATATATCTATATACTATATATATATATATATATATATGCATATATATATACATATATGCATATATATATATATATATTATATATATATATATATGCATATATATATATATATATATATATATATATATATATATATATATATATATATATATATATAATATCACAAGGCGGAGAGGTAAAGGCATACAAGACTCGTCACTGTTAAAACACGGTATAGTATTTAAAATTGGACACTAAAACACTAAAACATTTAAAATGTAAAAATTACTGTACAACAACACTAGGTTGGAGAGACAACCTACCAGAGTGAAAAATAGGTGACTGAAGGACAGAGCGGGGAAAAGGAAAAAAAATAAAAACACACACCCACTGATGAAAACAAAAGAGAAAAACTCCAAACTCCATCAGCATCAACACAATACAAATAAAACAAGTAGCGACAGGTTGCTGCAGTTTATTTTGCATTATTACAACGCCTAGGAACATTTCGTGTTGCGATAATACTAAATTTATTTAGGGGCTTATATAAATCTGTAACAATTATTATCTGATTTTTGGTGCGTGCGCCAGTGACTAAAGTTATCCTTTAGAGAATTTCTAGACTTATTCAGTGTTACTATACATACATACATATATACATGTATATATATATATCTATATATATAAATATATATGTATATATATATATATATATATATATACATATATATATATATATATATATATATATATACATATATATATATATATAGATATATATATATACATGTATATATGTATGTATGTATAGTAACACTGAATAAGTCTAGAAATTCTCTAAAGGATAACTTTAGTCACTGGCGCACGCACCAAAAATCAGATAATAATTGTTACAGATTTATATAAGCCCCTAAATAAATTTAGTATTATCGCAACACGAAATGTTCCTAGGCGTTGTAATAATGCAAAATAAACTGCAGCAACCTGTCGCTACTTGTTTTATTTGTATTGTGTTGATGCTGATGAGTTTGAAGTTTTTCTCTTTTGTTTTCATCAGTGTTACTGGTTTGCTTCATCTAGAGTCTAGGAACCTACTCCATGAAGTACTTGTTAGAACTTTCAATAATTTGTTTAGCTTCTATTAAACATGGTTGTTATGTATGCGCGGTAAGTTACCGACTTGTGCTTATGACTTGCTTTCCTGCAGTGCAGTGTTTACGTTTCTTTAGTGATAATTGAACTGCTCCCATATTTCCAATTAGATCTATACATTGATGAAATATCTCTTTCGGTGTCTAATTTCTGTCGACTTTAGAAACAACCTCTTTTAGTCTCTTTAAAGCTACCATTATGAAATCGACGTTTCTATCTAGGTCACCTTTCATAAAGTCAGGAGCTTTCACCGTAGCTCTTGTTAGTGAACTCTTTACTCAAGGTAAGTTTTGGATTTTGGGGTTTCGCGGATTTAGTAGGAGAGGCAATTTCTTTGTACCTTATTAATTTTTGTTTTATATTGCCGTTACCGCCACTAGTTTTATGCTACCTTTAACGACTGTTATTTTTAGGGAAGATAGTTACTAATTACCTTTATTCTTACTGTATTATTCTTCTTATTATAAAATATTTTATCTCATAATTTCTATTCTTATCCCATTTTCAGTATCATATATTTCGAATGAACAATTTTGCTTTGAAAATTTATTCTCTTTGTTATCTAATTGGAGTCCACCAAAGGATGACATCTTATATCGTAAACCGTTTAGAATCTATTGATGAAACACTAAACAAAAATGATAAAAAAAAAAGATTCAACAAGAAGAGGCTACGGATAGAGATGAAACTTCGGGGGAAATGCGCATTTTATTTCGACTCTGGAAGAGTTTTAATCATTAAGGGAACAGAATTCACGGGAACCTCAACATTTAATTTTCCGCAGCCGTTAATGTTATTCATCCAGTCAATCTGATTTAAACTTGCTCTCTCAACCTCCCTCACTAAACATTTATTTTTAGTGTTTTTTTTCAATAACAAAATGTTTCAAATTTTCAGGTTCCATACTAATTTTCTCTTTACCTAGCAAACTTCAGTCAATATCTCCAGTTTTCAACATATCAGACATTCCAATTTTAAACAGACATAACTGTGTGAAATCATTCTTTTTCGGAGCAAATTTTGTACCAGTTTTGTTACTTTGCCGTTTGTACGCAAGGTTCGCTTATATATATCTTCCAATATCTAGCATCTCCTTTCCATTGAAAGTTACCAGGTCGAGATAGGGAACTTAAAATTCTCACTGCACCTTTTCTCATTAAGTAAGGCAATATGATAGTTATCAATAATAATAATAATGAAAATTATGATAATTTCTTGCTTAACAGTAAATTTTCACATACAAACAATGATTCTCTCAATTTTTACATATTCAGTTATCTGCATCATTTTCTCTCAAAGTATGCTTCCATTACACATTTGTAAATTTTTCTTTAACGCATGCTACGCCTGTCAGCAATAAACCCTTTTATTATGAACTTTTCTGTTTATATATAATGGGATAATTGCTACTGGTGTCGATATCCTCGGAATCTTTCCTCAGGGAGATGATTATACTACTATGGGTTTCACAGACAGTGCAAGCACGTTTTTTGGCAATAACTCTGTAATGAGCACTCGTATCAGTACGAGACTTTGCTATAGTGTATTACACCCAGTGTCGCAATTTATAAGAGTATCGTGAATCACTAATTGTAAAGAATAAAGACACTTGTCCCTGTACCAAGAGGCAAAAACTCGATTAGCCAGAAATGGATACGAATACAACAGTAAGAGCTCCGCCTACCCTCTCCCCCAAAACCACTGCCATCCCCCTCCGTCTTCCTTCCCTCACCTTCCCTTCCCTCTCTCTGAAAGTTACTTCAGTTTAAACATATTTTGTACGATTTTTTTATCTATTTATCTTATAATAGTTTACACTGATGTATATATCTAGTGATTCACTGGGTTGTTATCTGACAGTTGACTGATTTATTTATGCATTGATCTGCTCCTCTCTCTCTCTCTCTGAATGTTTAATTTTGGTATATTATATACGTACATTATATATGATGTACAGATATATATATATATATATATATATATATATATATATATATATATATATATATATATATATACCTAAAATAAGCATTCATGACATAAAGATATGTTCATCGGTATAATCAAGGCAATAACTCTAATGAATGTGCGGCAGAAAGACTCAATTTTTATTCGTAACACTGAGTAACTATAACCAGTTACCTATTCAAATTAATCCGAAGGCAATTGGTCGCGCTCATATTGCTGATGCCATGAGTCCAAATGTGGATTACGAAGAAGGTAACCAACCACAAGTGGTATTCTTTAGACCTTGAAGTATAACAATCGCTTTACTATAAATCATAGTGTCTATCGTTTTGCACCTCCACCATACATTCAGATACCTCTCGTTATAATAACCATTTACAGTAGGTACCACTAACACACACACACACACACACAGAGTGATCGGATCAATGTATAAATAAATCAGTCAACTGTCAGGTATCAACCGATTGAATCGTTAGATGTATACATCATTGTAAACTATCATTAGATAGATAGATAGATTAAAAAATCGTACAAAATATGTTTAAACTAAAGTAACTTTCAGAGAGAGAGTGAGAGAGAGAGAGAGAGAGAGAGAGATGAGCGGATCAATGCATAAATAAATAAGTCAACTGGCAGCTGACAACCGACTGGATCATTAGATATATACAACAACATATATTATTAGATAGATAGATAGATAGATAGATAGTCAGATAGAAAAAAATACAAAATAAGTTTAAACTGAAGCAACTTTCGGAGAGAGTAGGGAAGGTGAGGGAAGGAGGACGAAAGGGGTGGCGTGGAGGTTGGGGGAGACAGTAGCCTGAGTTTTTTTACTGTTGTGTTCGTATCCATTTCTGGCTAATCGAGTTTTTGCCTCTTAGTACAGGGACAAGTGTCTTTATTCTTTACAATGAGTGATTCACGATACTCTTACAAACTACGGCACTGGGTGTAATCCACTATAGCAAAATCTCGTACTGATACGAGTATTCATTACAGAGTTATTGCCAAAAAATGTGCTTGCACTGTCTGTGAAACCCATAGTAGACTTGCTTCCTACCCCATATCTTCAACACTCACTAGGGAAATGTTGTTTGTTATCACAGTTGTCTTCTTAATTATGACAAGATTCACATATCTTCTCTTGTCACTTACTGTTCTGAATACGACATTAAAGCCATTAGATTAATGTGACTTTATTCTCGTTTGATAAGGTTTTCTTTATATATTTAGTCTTAAAGATTTACGTATTTCATCTTTCTTCCTTTATCTCTTTCCCTCATAAATAACATACCCTTCAGCTCTTCGTTTCTTTTTATCTTTTACATCTTTCTCTCCGTATTCTCTTTTGGCCTTTTTTCTAACAACTACATTTCAAGAAACCTTTCCTGATCCTTCACTCGGCCCTTCTTTTATGTAATTGTTCCAACATTATTTGGCCATAAATGAAGGATTTATCCTTTTTTTTTTTTTTTTTTTAACCAGTCGCCTTACATCGTTTTTTTAATGGTGTATCATCCCACTTCCCCATCGTTAGTGATGTTTTTCAGAGTTCAGCTCATTTGTTTATTTGTTTTCACCTCTTTGTCCCTCACTCTTTTCATGCTTTTGCCGATACGCTTGTACTTTATTGATCCATGAAATTTATGCCGTCAAGCTAAACACTGCGGAACTTTCGGTCACTCAGCACTCAAGGGATGGGAGTGGGTGTCGGACAGCGTGATAAAAAGAACCAAAAAATGACGGAGATGAAGCACAACTCTAAAGGTGGAATAAGGAATACACCCACACTTGCACTCAGAACTATTAGTCAGAGAGGTTGAACAGCAATACCGAGGAAAGGAAGGGGCAACGGAGGTCAATTGAAAAGGTAAAAAGTGGGTGAAATTGTGGTTGAAGAGACACTGCAGCCACCCTTTAGTAAACTCGCAATATCACTCCCTCGTGAGGTGCACTGAAGGCTCTACCACCCTACGGGGAAATGTTTAGCTGAATCGTTAACATTTTCCGAAAAAGGTTAACGACCTTTACAGCGCTATCGTAATAGCCTTAAGGAGATTCGGAATGAACTGGTTAGTGAGCTTAATCTTAGTCTTTTCTTACGTACATCCTTCATCATCCCCCGACACTGGCCCACGTTCATGTTAGTTCATATTCATCTCCAAAGGGGTTTCCTTTGTTAACAGAACGCATGCACGGTGATGGATACCTGTCTTCCCCTGAGCGATCTCCCAGACCGTACGGCGGTACCGGAAGCGCTTACTTGACGCCGACGCCAAGCTACGAGGACCCTTACTATGGAGGAGGGCAGTACGGGTCTCGGTCCGGCTCCGTCACTCCTATCATCGACGAGGAAGCTAGGTGAGTCTGACTATGGCATTGAGCTCTCTCTTTTATTTCTTTTTGAATTCGGTTCTTTGTTAATTACTTTAACTTTTTATTTCCAGGGTGTGTATGTGCGTCCTAAACATACTTATATGAAATTACGAAGAAAAAGATATATACGTATATATATATATATATATATATATATATATATATATGTGTGTGTGTGTGTGTGTGTGTGTTTGTGAGTGTGTGTGTATATGTGTGTGTGTGTTGGAGGGGTGAGGGGTGTGCGTGCGCATGTGTGTGACTGTGGATGAGTGTAGGCTGTACGTGGAATTTGTTTACGTCTGTATCTATTCATTTTGAACAAGCTATATGAAGCATATCATGTAGATTCATCGTTATTACCACGGGAGCAGAAGGGACTGACTGATTTGAATAATGGGTGAGCTAGCAAATACATCACTCATCAAGTGTGAGATAGATCACTGTGGGTAACTTCGGCATGACCTTTGCTTGGTATTCACACAATACAGGATATGAATATCAGTGACAGATACATTTGCAGTGCTTTTCTCCGGTGAGCACTGGAAAGATACGTTGAATTTCCTGTCCACTGGAACTAGACTGCAGCCAAGTTAGTTCTTAAATACTGAAAACATGCGCGAGTACATTTCAAACACTATGATTAATTGGCAAACTTCATCATGTGCAATCAAGGCACTGAAAGGTATGTACTATAAAGCAGGGGCTAAATGACAGATGACTGAGTGTTAGGAAGGTTTATCTGCCTAGCTTTTCTTCTTTTCGCGATTGGCACTGAACCACGCCAACGCGTCGTACTGATCGAAATGACGTTAGTCTACAAAAATTGACTGAATTATGTCTGTGAAACTTGTATGTAGCTTTCTCCTTATGAGCTACTAACAATTACAGTTACATTCATGTTCATTTTGAAGTGTGACAAGGGATCATTCCATGGATCTTTCCTAGATAGTGACCCCCAAGGGTTTTCGGGGGTCGTTAGCTAGGACCATTATTTGTTGGGGGTCATTATTTTTACGCTACTCACAGTCTTTTGTGTGTTTTTACGGTAATCCCTAACGGGCTTGCACTAAACACGCCGCAAAGGTGGTGGATACATACGAGGTTAAAACTCTTGTGGGTCACTATATAGGAAACAGATTTTTATTCTAGTAGCATTCATATTTTCAAATTCCGCTTAAGACACATACACAGTAAAGTCCTTTATTTTCCCCTAGCCACGATTTCTTTTTTACTTTCTGTTCCACTACATTTATTGAAAAATAATTTGGTTTACTTATTTTTCATCATTATTACTGTCTACTGTAATCAATTTTGTTAGTTTTCCTCTAATATTTCTGTTAACTCATGCTCTCACCGTCACTTAAACCTGCGTTTCCAAAGCAATTGCATAGATTCTATTTTATCACTTCAGGTTTTATCAGTATTATTGATTAATGAACAACTCGTTATTCTTTCCTTTGATACCAGTTACAATTAATAGCTCCATACTCAGCTAATTCTCATGAATTGGTAACGTTTTAAAACGTCGCAAAATTAATTAGTTTCTAACTGCTCCGCTAAGAGAACGCATATAAACCAAACGAATGGTTAGCACTCCTTTTTAAAATTAGAAAGGCCCGCATATATCCTGAAAAGCTATCAATAACAAATATACGATTCTCCCAAGAAAGTGCAAAAATACTGAGACGGTGTATTGGATGTATGGCTTAGATTAACCCGGCTAAATACCAGCACAGCACCCCTTTCCTAAGTGTGGTAAGGGCGCAGGAGGCTGTGTGTGGACGCCCAGAGTCTGGGACTCTGGGCCACCAACAGAGACGAGGGAACTTTAAAAGTGTGGCAGTGATACGGCGGTTTCGCAAGGCAACATGGCATGTAACTATCAGCTTTTACTTACGATGTTTGGTCGTTATCAGTGCAGTCAGTTATGCGAACAGTAACTGAGTAGACGCTGTTCACTCGGAAATATTGAAACATTTTCGGGTAACTTTTTCTCTAGTAGTGTGATTGCCCCAAGAGAGAGCTTTGTTATTTTGTCTATAGATTTAATAATAACACAATTTACAAGTGAATAAAAATGAGAGACCAATAAGGCTATCAATATAAGTGATTGAATAATCTATGATAAATATAATCCACAAAACATGTTTGGTCGGATTCTTTACAAACAATAACATTGCTAGACAAAACTTAAGTACATTCTTGTGAAACCTTCGTAAATATTAATGTTAAATAGAGCCGGTATAGAAGCATGAAGCATTGTAATCAGTTTTGGAAATATCTTACTCCTTGAAATCAGATATATTTCTTACTAAAATTCATAAAAATAGTCTTTAAACTTCAAAGAAAAATATACAAGATTATTGTTTGTGTTTCAAGATCAACTCATTAAAAAGATAAATAAAAAGATACAAAAACTGAAAAAGAAAATATATTGCAGCAGCCAAAGAGAGGTGGGGATTTTATATAAGATTACGAGGACCGGCATGTTCATTTTTCAACACAGGAAGTGGTTCCCATTATTCAGGAGGCCTACACTTCTTTCTATGAAATGATAATTAGACTAAATGGAATCTTCTCGTCTCAGAAGGTGTGTGGCATATCCTTTACATTTTTCATAATTTAAATGTTTTTTGTTTTAGTTATTTAGGAGGTCGAACGGTTCAATTCTGCTCTTTGATTTGTGCAGTGGTCAGCAGTGAGGTCTGAGATTGAAAAATGTATTGCACTGTGTTGCTCCAGTTATTTAGACTAGCAAAGCTACCCATTGATGAAGAGAAATTAATTGCATTGCACACGCGTGTTAGCATCGTCGATTACATGCTTTATTAAATCAATAACTCGCAATGTACATGCCTTATAAACCAAAAATAACTTTCATTTCACTGCTGTTTCTCGTTTGACAGTTGACAGAGAAATGAGCGCTCGATGTAAAGATTTCGAGCTCATGCTTTGAGATGTTCGAACTTATAATCTCCATAGGATACTCAAATAAGTGGGCAACCCAAACATGGGTGTTTGTAAGAACCCACGTGGCCGCTGCAAAAGTATACCTCAGAATCAGGGGCATAATTGGGAGTGGGGTGGGGGAGGGCGGTTGCTGAGTGGGGGCCAAGTTGCCCTCCCCAAGCCTAATCGTGCCCCCCTTCAACCCCCAAGCCCCAAAAAGTAACAGCATATTTTCTTTTTATGTTGAGATGAACTGCTCGTTCACTCAGTGAAAATTTATTAATGCGACTTCTAGGAATCATAAAATGGCCTTGCCTGGAGGGACGAGAGTTAATACAAACAAAAATCTACGGCTGAAGGCAGATATTACTGAAAGGAGGAATTTACATAAAACTCTGGCCCTTAATTTAACTGGACTATATTTACATTTAAATTACATGTAGGTCAAGATATTAATGGAAGGTGGTTGATTGCAGGTCCACCTGAAACACGTGGCTGGGAAATGACCCAGACCCTGAGGTATGATTTCCACAAAGCGGCTTATTTAAATGCAAGCGTCGTTTCCAAGGGTTCCCAATTTTTCTCTCACAACCAGGCATGATATCTGTCTGCAAAAAGATTGCATTCTAGCATCAGTACTAAGGCGATGGACACATAGGAAAAAGATTGCACATTACTTGTTCTTAGCATTGCGTATTAAAGCTCACTCAAGGGGGCCATAAAATGTTGCTTGATTAACTGGAGGAATGTTTAACATCATTACTAACATCACAAGGGAATTAATCACATTATTGGACCAAAATTTGGGGAGTGAGAAGCTGAGCCAAGAAGGGGAGGGAGTCATCCTGGAAGAATGAAGCAAAATACAGACAAGAGGCAAAACGATTCAATGGCTACACTAGAAATTACTCTTACAGTACCTGGAAATCCGTGGTCTTCTTGTCTTCTTATCTGCTGATCGATCTGGGCACTATGGAAGGTAAAAGAACACATGGGAGATTCCCAGAGGAAGCAGGGGAGCATAAAAAAGGGGACAGGGGGCAAGTGGTGTTCTGCAGGTGAGAGGCATTTGAGTTCTAGGACATGCCTGGCATTTCTGAGGAATTTCTGAGAGTGAGCTGCTGTGGCCTCGCCTTATAAAATTCCAAGGCAGCCAATGGGAATTGAGATGGTTTAGAAAGAACGGAGGCTTTCATTCAGATGGGCAACTCAAAAATATGAACTGCCTTTAGAAAAGGGTATTACTTTTACTTGGTTCTGGCTTAAAATCCTGAACAATGTGCAATCATAAATATATGAAATTTCTTGATCCTTGTCTGTCTACTAGCTACCAGTGATGATGAGATAAACAAACATTAGTGGGAGTATATAATTTCTACTGAAATACCTTGCTCGTGTGGCTTAAAAAAACACAGGAAATAGCTAAAAAAAAAAACAAAAAAAACAGCTGATTAAGCTTGCTTCGCTTGCCAAACTGTCTTTGCCCACCCCCAACAAAAATCTGAAATAACGTCCCTGTGTCAGATATCCTGATATAGCTTTTATTTGAAGAGGTATTTATGAATTTATCGATAAAGATTATATCTAGGAGACCAATGATCTGGTTATAGCCATATAAGGCTAAAAACCATCCTCAATCAAAGCCCTATCCGACAGTTTTTGTTTGGTTTAAATCCGTCAAGCCCTTTAGCTATGATTGAATAACAGTAAGACAGACGAACATAACGCTCATTACTGAGGAAACCAATGATCTGGTTATAGCCATATAAGGCTATAAACCATCCTCGATCTAAGCCCTATCCAATAGTTTTTGTTTGGTTTAAATCCATCAAGCCGTTTAGCCGTGATTAAATAAGAGACAGACAGACGTGCTGCTTCATGTTTAAGGTGAGAACGCCTTTAGAATGCACTGAATATCAGGTACACCTTAACCTAATGACGGCTTACTATGACAAAAAATGCCCCTCCAAGCAAGAAATAAAGTTTTGTTTTGCATACAAAAACATTGTGGTGATCTTGGTATATTCATAGTACAGCTGTATTGATATCAGTTGTATTATGGTAAATTTTGTTTTCTTGACTGTTATCAAATGTTTTCTTTTTGGCGGCCAATCTCATTTCGAACCATCTAATGTCATTGTCTTTGAAATTTCTTCTCATATTCATTTGCAAGCTTGGCATCCAAGAAGTAAGCGTTTTTGAAATTAGTAAAGAATTCAAGAAAATAACTCTAGCCCCGCTTACGATATATCTAAGCTACTTTTATTCATGTGAGAGAGAGAGAGAGAGAGAGAGAGAGAGAGAGAGAGAGAGAAAGAGAGAGAGAGAGAGAGAGGCAACGGAAGTTCAAAGTATTCTGTGTAAACCCAAGAACAGAAAATGACATAATCTTGTCTAATAGCCTATACGTCCCGTTCAATAGGGAACTTCCCCTATCATCTTGAGCCCTGAGCTTCTTGAGCTACTCGTCTCCCTGATCGTAAATATCCTTATCCTATCGAGGGGCCACGATGTCACGCTCTCAAGGCCGCGGCTCCTCAGTGTCTCATTTCCTTTCCATAAAACTATGGAAAGTTTTCCCGTGATGTTATGGATATTGATGTTTGTTAAATTGAAGGCGGTGCCAGTGTTAAAAAACAAGCCAAGATCTTGTGTCATGGTTTATTCTGGTTATATTTCCGTTGTGTATCTTTGTCTTTCCACTCTTTTGCGTCGATCAGGTTAGTTACCTGATGCAATCTCATGGACCGAATCAGTTAGTCGATTTACTCAAATGTTGGAAAATATTGCTACAAATACTTGGTGTGTGTTCTGCTCTATCTAAGCCTTTCTTTTGTTTTGTGATGTTTCCATCCACCCTGCAAGGAATTCCTTTAAATGTTGCTCCTCCCTCTGCCTATCTCAAGTGCGAACAAATTACTCTAAGGCTTCATTTAGTTCTTCTGATAAAACATGCAAATTAGTTTTGGTAAAAATCATATTCAATGTGTTGTGACTTCATTCGATCATTGTTGCTAAAGGAATTTTGTTCGGATACCCCTCTCTCAGTTAGCTTGGAAGGCGATGCTAGTCAATATCGTATTTTTCTACCAAGGTAGTAAGAATATAGAATTCCGGCCATAGGCCAAGCGCTGGAACCTAAGAGGTTATTCAACCCTGAAAGGGAAATTAAGGGTTGAAGGACATGAAAGATGTAACGGGGATAACCTCGCATTTGCACTTTGAAACAATTGCTAGGAGAGGGTGGAAAGTTAGAGAAAAGAAAGAGAATATGAACGAAGGTAAAATCAAAAGAATGAAAGGGGTTGCAGGTAGGGGCCAAGGGGACGCTGCAAAGAACCTGAAGCAGTGCCTACAGTACACCGCATGAAGCACACTACACTATGGTGAGTAAATACAGGAAAAACTTCAGGCCATTTTTCTGTGAGGGGGATTAAACTTTTTGTCGTGGTATCGATTTTCCATTTTATATTTGCTTAAAGGTGTCGTATGGTTCTTCTCGGCGTTCTAATTGATATGGCAAAATGCCGTGTCGACTGGCCGTGTGATTCTAACTCTATTTCCAATTTCCTTACGAAAATTCCGATATTTACTGATCATATTTCTGGTGCTGCGTCCAAATTAGTTTTCACCAGACACGTCAATTTGATGATACTGAATAAGATAACATCAGCAACTATCTCAATAATAAGAATGATGATGATGATTAAACATCTCAGGAAGTTGAAACCTTGAACATGCACGAAAAGTTGAGCAGGATATTGCATTAGAGAGTAGTGCTCGTCAGGACCAAAAAGGAAGAGAGAGAGAGAGAGAGAGAGAGAGAGGAAATTACTTTCATCTTTCTCTTCGACGGCTGGATGAAGCAGGCTATCAAGCAGGCGGATGAAAGCTTCCTTTTTTCAGCACTTTTGACGCGTGCTATTGTTGGGCATGTAGACATGCTTCTGCTCTTATGGAATTCATTTTATATATACTATATATATATATATATATATATATATATATATATATATATATATATATATATATATATATATATATAGCACCCCCCCCCCTCTACAGCATAAACTATAGCTGATATGGACCAAAACAAAAGTAATTCAAAATGTATTTATTTAAGTTTCTCTCTGATTATTTGATATTTTGTGTAGCCTCCATCTGCTTGTACCGCAGCCTGCATTCTTAAGGGGTATGATTTCAACAAATTGCAGAAAAGCTGAGACTCAAACTACATTTCCCAGAGCACTACGGTCATCTCTAGTATTTGCAGATCGTCGAGGCTTGGTATACCATCATAGCTCACTGTGCGTGCTTCAACACTATCTTTTAAGATACTACCAATGTTTTCACACACATTAAGGTCAGGGAACTACCTGCAAATTCACTTGACAAGAAGAAATCGATACCACTGTTTCGAAGCAGCTCCTGTGTGTGAAGAGCCTTGAAACATGGTGCCTTATCATGCAAAAATGTGACTTCTTCAACAGATAACACATTTTCAGGATCTTTGAAGAAATTATATACTCTGCCAGTAAGCACAGTTTCTCTGAAGTATTCACCATTCCATGACTGTCCTTTTTCTTTGATGATCCACATTAACTGTTTGGCTGTGAAACAGAAAAATTCTCAAACATTCAGGAAATTTCACAACTTGGCGATAGCACTGATATCATCTAACTTTGCAGCCGAAATGATGTAATTTTTATGATTTGGCGTCCTGACTGTGTAAATGAAGAATTCATTTGATGCGGCAACATGGAGAAAGTCAGCTTCATCCCAATCTTTAAGAAATGAACCACAAAACCATGCACGGTCTTCTCTCTGTTGCTGAGTGATGTTGGGCTTGCTGATAACATGAAATGGCTTGATACCAGATTTTTCAACCCACGACATACAGCACTATAACTCCTCTTCTTTCCCATTTATGTTTCTGGTTCAAGCGCCAATTTACATAAAGACATTCTTGGTCTACCCACTGCCTCAGCTATGATGTCTTTTGACTCCTGAGAAAGGACTTCAGGCCTTCCAAGATTCTCACTCTTTTTGTGATGACAGTCATATG
Source organism: Macrobrachium nipponense (assembly GCF_015104395.2). Classification (NCBI taxonomy): domain Eukaryota; kingdom Metazoa; phylum Arthropoda; class Malacostraca; order Decapoda; family Palaemonidae; genus Macrobrachium; species Macrobrachium nipponense. The sequence continues at coordinate 84,532,780 of NC_061108.1, forward strand.
GATTTTTGTTCCAGTTTCTTTTAACAAAGGATTAGTCTCTTTTAATGTATTTAGCTATCCAGGAACATAAAATGAAGGATGCACCAGCATCCCTGGCCTCTCTGAAGGTTATAGACTGGATTCGGTCAATCCATCTGATTTCCTCTGAGTCATTAGCCATGGCTGTATCTAACTCTGTCACTCAGTCTGAAAATATAAGAAATGTAAAATGAAAAATAGCTTAATAGATACTTAAGATAATTTACTTGGAGATACGTAGGTTATAGCAGAAAACTTCATAACTTTCCATTTGTTCTGTGGATGGGTGGGGGCTCTTATTTTCGAAACACACCATATATAATAATTTAATATATATAATATATATATATTATATAATACATATACATACATATAATTACCCATAGAAGAACATATATATTTTATATATATATCTATTAATATATATATACATATATATATATATATATGTATTATTATAATAAATATTTATATATATATATATATATATATATATATATATATATACATACATACATATATATATATATATATATATATATATATATATTATATATATATATTAGATATTATACATTATACATACATACATTACCATACAATATACATACATATCAGAAAGATAGAGTTCCGTGTAAATCGGAAAGAAAAATGAATATTAAGACCAGGTCTTGAATAAAGAGCATCTTTATTGATTGCGGCTAGTTTTGGAGATTAACATTCCTCCGTCATAGGGCAATTTATAACGGAATATGTGTTACATTAATTTTGAAATCAATGACGTAATAAAGTATAATAAGATTACCTATTATATAAGATATAATAACTTAAAAAGGCAGCAAAATCCTAAAATATATAAGATGCAAATACACAATGTTTATGTCAAAAGTGAGCAGAAATTATGAGTTTAAAAACACAGGAATTCAACACACCTGTCATTATTACAAAGAGAGGGCCTATCTTTTAGAGTATATTGAGACTCAACATCTCCGAGCTCCATTCGTTGGTCCTGCAAGTAAGGACTGAAAAAGAATCTTAGCTTGAGAGATGGTCATATTCTTGTGTTGATGAATGGCGCTAAATGACAGTTTGCTTAATTGTCTAATCGTCCTAATAGATCTTCCAATATGCTCGAAGATGTAAACCTTGAACTGATTTTCCGACGTACATTGCACTACAGCAACGACACTTGTACTTATAAGCAAATAAACGACTTGAGCTCAGTTTGTACCACACACTTGAACCTCAAGAATTTTTGCAGTGTAGATTTTAGTTTAAATGTCACTCGAAGTTTTATTTGCGGGGGTCGAATTCATGTAATAGTTTTGTTAATTTTTTTTTTTTTTATATTAGAAGACCTATTTCTAACAGACGCGATGGGAAAGTATAGCTCTGTTGACAGTGATATTTATAGGTTTTGGAAGTAATAATTGTTGAAGCGCCTTTCACACGTATTTGTAAAATTTGTATTAAAGCCATGAAATATAATCACCACTTTTAAAATTAAACTTAAAGTCCGTGCCAATATAATTTGAACATATATGAAAAACTCTTGATGTTAAGGTCGTAACTAAGTTCTCTTAAACTGAATAACAATAAATAACGACATTTTGGTTGTCAAACCCGTAAAAGTTGGTTTCCTATAAACAGATGTAATAAAACCGTTTTTATTGTGGCTGATGAGTAAGTCAACGTAGGCCAGCTTTCCTTCTGCCTTAGTTGCCGAAGTGCATTCGATGTTTCTATACTTCGAGTTCAAGTATCCTCAAAACAATTGAAATGTGGTCATTAGATCTAAAGATTAGGAAGGTATCGTCAGCATGTCGCCTGACCACCAGAGCATTAGCTAGTGTTTTGATCTTAATGGGTTACCCACTGCTACGCCCTCAAGCTGTTTATATACCATCTTGTTGAACATAGAAAAGCAATCAGCTACAGCTAGTGATAACAACTGATTAAAACTCTTGTTTAGATATTTCTACTCATTTGTTACAGCAAACATTTTGAATTTGTATCTTTATGTTTTAAGATTTTGCCAGCCAGGTTAGGGTACTGTATTTTATAATAATTAATTTTAATTTAATTTATTGCTTCGTTGATTTTAAATGTAACGCATATTCCATTATGGATTACCCGATGACGGCGGAAGGTAAATCTCCGAAACTAGTCGCAACTAAGAAAGATGCTTTACATTCAAGCCCTGGTTTTAATGATATATATATATATATATATATATAGTATATATATAATATATAATAATATTATATATATGTGTGTGTTGTGTGTGTGTGTGTGTGTGTGTGTGTACATACATAATTGCAGGTACTACTTGTGCTCATTTTCTCAGCAACAATAGAGACGAATATTGCTAGAGGCTGAAGTATACGCACATCGCTCAAACATTTCTATTACACGCTCTTACGCTCGTCCATTATGTTGATTGTCTAGTTTTTTGCAGAAGAGTCCATGAACTGTTTTTTATCATAAAATTTTCAAGGAAAGAATCATAAACTACTGAATAAATGAAATGGAATTAGGGATTTTTATATTATCTAGTTCCATAGATATCATTAATAATAATAATAATAATAATAATAATAATAATAATAATAATAATAATAATAATAATAATAATAATAATAATAATAATATTAAATATTGTTAATATTATCATTATCATTATTATTATAGATTTTACTTCTTTGTCTCTCATCTTATCGTCATCCTGTCTATCAATATACCAACTGCAAAATAAAAAGCATCCTTTTTTTCTCTTTTTATAATCCTCTGCTATTTTCTTCAAACTTCCTAAATTCTCGTCCAACTTCTCAAGCTTTCTCAACTCGACGTTAAAGAGTAAGTCCTCATTATTCGCAAGCTCCTAATGTTCCGACTACATACCTTAATGCATATATTTGCACTCGACCTCTGGCATTTGCCCGAAACCTTTTGTTTGCCTTTTATCTCTCTCTCTCTCTCTCTCTCTCTCTCTCTCTCTCTCTCTCTCTCTCTTTGGAGCAAAAATCGCTAACAATGGAGGTCGCTTGGTTTAATGATATGACAAAACTCAGAAATATTGCGAAGTGGCTTTTGCAAAAGCTCGTGAATTGTGTTATTGTCAACATTTGTTTATGTTTATTGCATCATATTACGATCTTCCAGAGCATTAGCGTCATATTTTCAGAGTATGACTATTTCCACAGCAATCTAAAAAAGTTCCATTTGATTCAGAGGAAATGTATGGGCACCAGTCGTCCCTTTTCAAGTACTTTGAAATCAAGACGAAGTCACAGGGGATGTAGAATTTCAGAGTATCTCGGCAGTTTGGTACACTTCTCGGTAAGTCTTATTAGATGAGGCTGCTAGTCTCTCGTGAATGAAACGGTGAAAGCTGCCACTGTCGTAATGCATAAGCTTTATGATACACCGGTCTCCTATTTGTCAAGATTCTTGTTTTAATTTAATTTAAACATCCAATACTATACATTTATTCAGTGTACGAAATATATGATACCATGTACTTTCAAAACCCAAGAACTATATAGGTATTCATGTATTTCCTGCCATTAATAATGCGCTGCAGTGATCCAAAACCTATATTTCACATCCTAATTAAAACTTTTTAACATACAGTTCGGCGAAAATGCCATCAGTCAATACCAACATCTCTGACAATCACACAGAACGTTACAGCACTTTATGCAGCATTTACGGGGAGACACAATGCAAAAATTTCCACTAACGAGACTCTGCTCATCTGAAAATCGTTTTCAATAATGAGAATGTACTCAATTGAGAGAAGGTACGGAGAAAAAATCTGAATCGGTGCAATATTACAATATTGCACATAAAATGATTAGGATCTCTCATATCTGTTAAAGGTTACCTGAATGAAATGGCGAATTGATGAGAGGTGGCTCGGGATGGCCATTACAGAAACATGAACTTTGTTGATGATTGCTTAGCTTTCGGAAGTCAAATGAAGAACCTCTGCTTAGCATTTCAGGCTAAGACTTACCCACGGTCTTGGATGCTCGATTGGATGAGATTATGATGTCATGTTGTGTATTAGGTCATAGTATAACCTGTGAACTACTATATAAGTTATCGCTCAGAGACTCACCTTCAGTCCAAGAGTAAGGGTCAAGGTACAATTTTAACTGAAACAAGAACTGGTGTATTGCCAGCATGCCAGAGAACCTTTAGGAATGAAAAGATATTTTACTACTCTCGTTTTATCAGCAGTTTTTTCTCGTTTTAAACCTATTCATTCTTAGAAATACCTTTGTTTTAGGAATAAAAGATATGTTTTCTCCAAGAAAAAGTGCCCACCGAGGTCTTATTAGGTTTCTGCCTTTAAGGGTATTTTCGTGGCACTATTATACATTCCGCAATAAATTTGAAACCCTCACAAGCATCCCAGGTAAAGAAGGTTGTTTCTTGGAAATTTCCAACGACTTAAAAGATTTCTTCTTGTTCTGACAGTCTATTTTAATTGCATTATTTATAACGCCTATCATACTATCTCAGTATATAAAAAACACAATTCTAGTGTGTGTGCACAGCTAGATCTGGCATCAGAAAGTAATTCTAAGGGTATGTTCACACTTCAGTAAAATATGACACAGGTAAACGGCGGGAAATTTTCTTTTATATACCACGAACAGGTTGAAAAATGAGTCAATGGCCGTAAGCGGAGAACGACCATTTGCCAATATTGTAAATTGTACGAAGTACTGGTCAGAACTACAGACATGTTATTAAATTCTATTACACCTGCTTGTAGTGCCTATGCCATTGTTACTGTTATGTTTTACTGTAGTGTTGACGCACCATAATAACATCAGTTTCAAGCTGAATGTGTTATTGCCTCCCCCCTCAACCCTTTATTTTAATTTTTTTTTCTAAGAACGGTGTACTAAATAAGGCGCTGTCCTTAACGGAAACGTTTCCTTACGCAAGGTAGCACTGAAAATCTGGCTTCCCCCAGGTCGGCGTTTTACAGCATGAGAGTAGAGCAGATGGAACGGCAGCTGGCGTCTCTTACGGGTCTAGTTCAGAAGGCTTTACACACCGGGGTAGGGGGGTCGCCCCGCCCTGAGCATATCCCTCTAGCGCCTCCTCCCGCTGTTGTGGCTGCAGCTGCCGTGGCTAACAACACTCGAGATCCACCGCCAACGACCAGGGCCTCGAACGACTTTCTCCAAGTGCCATCGACAACTTCATCCTACAAAAGCTCCGGTGAGTCCCTGCATGCATTTCCTGCTCTGATTTGCTTTGGTCGAGATATTATCATAATGACATTTATTGCAATTCATATGAGAATCTTTACCAACAATGGATATAAATGAGTCATATTTATCATTAGTATATAATTCATAGATTAACTTCAGTACATCTGAAATTATGCTTATATATATATATGAAAGACGATTAATTGTAGCAAGCTGTGAAACAATGTAGGATAATTGGTAGGAAATAAATAAATTAAGAGGCATTTTATAAGGAAAGTACCCATCTACCAACGAGGATGTCCAGGTGAACTGACATTTAATAATTTTGGAAAATGTTAGTAGTTCATGAAAAGCTTTATATTTTATTACTATTTGCTTTTATAGAGTACTGCCACATAATACATTATATATGACAAGAAAGAATTTTACAATTTATGCGTAGGTACGAATATTTTGTTTCTCAGGAAATAGAAGATAATATTTTCCTGTTGATAAAATCAATTTATTATTTTCATTTATAACTTGTTCGAGGGTTTTCAAAGATTATAATCACATACACTACAATCTACATAAAACGTAGTAAATGTTCTCCAGTTGTAGTATTTTTGGCTTGTTATAATTTCATGAATGATCAATAGCTTAACGCATGACTGAGTCTTCAAATAGTAGAGGCTAATTTAAATAATATCCTTTTAATGTGGGAGATCTCTGTCAAATGCTTTTGAACTAGCATTCCTGTCTAAATGTTAATCAAATTTATGTACTTTTATGTGGGATGCAACCAAAAGAGGCTTCCTCTTTATACTTTTGATTGGTTTTGTAATAATCGACAGAACGTGATGCAAGATATTAACAAAGTTGTTAGACCTGTAGATGTATCTTTTGGGTGTTGAGTGCCTTAAAACAGTTGCTCTAGGAAGTGGCGAAAGTCACTGTGTGTATCCCCCTAATGCATGGTAAATACGAAAGGAGTGTCTCGATAAAGAGCATTCATAAAACAATCTACACTTCCGTACTCTTCTGTTTTACGTACTACTTTAGTCAAGACTCAGGGACGAATGGCAAGGCCTTCGCGAAATATAGGGGTGTACTACATTCAGCTTTCTCGCGCAAATGAGTCTTGTTTTGTTTTACGTGAGCAATGTGTAGTTTCAAATGAATGAAGACTCGCATATATTTTTTTAACAATTCAGCGAAAAGGGGTTGGGGAACATTCTTAGTTATATATATATATATATATATATATATATATATATATATATATCTATATATATATATATATAATATATGTGTATATATAATATATATATATATATATATGTATATATATATATATATATATATATATATATATATATATATATATGTGTGTGTGTGTGTGTGTGTGTGTGTGTGTGTGTATGTATAACTCAGTTTCAATGCTAATATCCGCATAGAGGAATATATTTTCATAAGAATTAAGACGCGTCTGTATCACTGGATAAAAGGTTCTTTGCAATAAATGATATTTTTATAAGTTTTTATAAGCTTCTAAAAAAAATTCGACTCAAAGTCTCCTCCGCAATTCATTTTGTGCGTAAGGGTGGGGCGGGGGCGGGGGCGGTGGGTTTTCTTCAGATTCTTTGGGCAATGCGATTAAAAAATCGTATATCTTAGTTGTTGTACCTTCACATATTTAAGGTTTTCTTCAGGGAAGCGTAATTTTTCATCTTAACATTAACGAAGCTCAGTTAGCGATTACTAAATATCTGTAGCTAATAAAATATTACTCTTGTAATATCTCTTGGTGTCGTTTAAAGTGTTAAAGTAGAAAAAATTTAAACAAATTTGAAGCACGTGCCTACTCAAATAGTTTATGGCATTCGAGCAATAATGATGCAAACGGGTATGATGTGGACCTCCTATTAATGGAATATTCAAAATCCCAATTTTACCTAGACATTACAATATTTAACTTTTGTTTTTAAGAGATAACACTTTCTCAGGTAACTTCATTTAGCGCTCGTTGGGAGGGTCTAGTACGATTCTGATATAAAGCTTCACTCTTACTTTTGTAACCGAGAGCTGACTTTGCATGGAAAGCTGCTTTAGATTTCAAGATGTATTAGTCACCAAGAGCTCATGGGGTAAATAATTCGGAATTCTTATGGCAATAGAATTTATATGATGGGTACTGTTTTTAAACGTACTTGCAGCTAGAATAAAGAGCTCTCTCTCTCTCTCTCTCTCTCTCTCTCTCTCTCTCTCTCTCTCTCTCTCTCTCTCTCTCCTTAAAACAGTCTCACTCGTCCCTGCAAAACCAGCATTGATTAATTTTCATAAGCAAATTGCAAAAACGACTTTTAACTGACAGCTCTGTATATTAAAAATAAAAAATAAAAAACACCTGGCACATCAAGTTTTGACGTTTCCCGTCTCTCATAAAAATATTCCCTTTCGTCAACCAGACACCTTTGTTTTTAATTGAAATTTAAACAGATTTTCTTTCCTATTAGTTCTATTACACGTTTATAGATATATTTCTACCTGAATAGTAAAAATATGACATTGAGTCACATCATCTTAACTTTTTTGTCTATTTGTCAAGTTCCTTCGCAAAAGCAAAGTGAGAACTACGAGAAGATTATAATGCAGTCTGTCGTCAGTAAATACATGGGGAAATTAGATGAAGTGGTTTCGTTGAAGTACTGCGTCGTACGGCGCCCTTAGTACTAAGACCAACAGAATTTTAGCTGAACTTATCTGTAGATGACCGTGAGGAAATGTCTTTAATAATTAAGGATAATTTGATTTACGATGAAACTTTAATATCGTAGGCCACAATGGAAAGTAGGCTCGGGTAGAATAACGACAGTTATACAAATCTCATATGTTGTCAGGAGTTGTTTCAAATATAGTCATGAGTGTGGTTCAAGAATAGCAAAGAGGGCATATCCCTGATTCAGTAATACCGTAATGAAATGCAGGCGATAAAATAAAACCAAGTATAGTCTTGAGGACAGTGCGCGATTATTCTCTAATACACTAACTTTCGTATACAAGTACATATAAAAAAAACACCATTATATAACGTCCATAGCCTCCTGCTACCTAGCAATAACCCTCAAACCATTTGACATACTCATCGCATCATCTGACATGCCTCGCACACTACCTGACAAATTCCGCTGTGAGGCTGCAGTATTCTGTTCGTCTGAGTTTCATCACACTGATTAGCTGGTGCTCGCTAAAAAAAGGTGTAGTCGTCGTGCATCTCCCTTGATAAATACATGGATACTTAAGGGGTGCGTTTCACTCCATTGTTTGTGTGTATTCCACTGGTACTGGAAAGATAAGAGGGCTTGAGTGTCAAAAAGAAAAGAAAAAAATGCTTCATGTTAACGTTAATCATTTCTCGTTGCGTGCGAGCGTTGTTTGACGTTGTCTTGAAAATTCTCTGCTATGAAGAATTTTAGTCTTGGCTCTGTGTATGTTTTCCTCTTTAGCTTATTCGAAAATCATATTTCGGTTTGGGTAACTTACTTACCAGGGGATTTATATATATATATATATATATATATATATATATATATATATATATATATATATATATATATATACATATGTATATATATACATATGTGTATAAAATATATATAGATATATATATATACATATATATATAGATATATATATAAGATATATATTGTTATGGTCAGCCATGAGCTGTATACAGGTTCAACAAATTAAATTAAGAAACTTGATAATGGGTCTGGAAAGTCTGGCAGGGGCAGAGGCAACAACGGGAAAAGGACTTCAACAAAACTGCAAAATTACCTCAAAACTACTTTATTAACCTTTATTACACAATATGTAACTGAATAATCATAAGTCTACTGTAAACAAGGCAAATAGTATTTAAACCTTGCTGAATTTGTTCCTGGGTCTTTAACATTCATGTTCATCTGCTGATAGCGTAGGTCAGGCTTGTACTTGCGCTCTGTAGTTAGAATCTCTTATATCATTTTTACCAGCGTTTCTATTGTTCCGTCATTTCTCAAAATCGGGTGGTGGAGGGTACTGGTCAATTTTGGGTGACTTGATTGTTGGAGGAATTGGTCCTCTGTAGTGTGCTAGTTGTTGATAGACTTGTTTCATCCTTTCAATGTTGTGCTGACTCTGCTTCATATGGTCTACCATTAGCATTGGGTAATCCTTTCCAATGATACATTTGGAGGCTCTCTGAACCGTCTCTGGAGCAGTCCAAGGCTCATGGATATATTTGGTTGGAAAGTTCTTAAGTACTGTCAGGTACGTTCTGATGTAGTCACCATTTGGATCAGCTTTTCTACCATACTGCACAGGGCAGTGGCAGTGGAAAAACTGCTGAAAAAATGAGGAGCAAGAAAGCCACATCCATGATCCTACATTGACAGACCAATCTGCATCCAACAGCAGCTCATCAAATACCTTCAGTTCCAACATTCTCCAAACAGTTATGCTGTCGAGATCCATACCCGCTGCTATCCCAAACCTGACTAACATACCCTCTTGCAGTACAAAAACATCACGACAATCTACCCAGAGATGTCAAGACCACGAAAGGTCTAAGAGTACGAACACCATTGAATTGCTGCACGATCATCGAAAAACCTGCCCCATGACGGCCAACAGGAACATCTCAAGGCAACAGCAAGTCTGCTGTCAAACAGGAACAACAACACCCTGTTCCTCCGATGGACAAGGTTCAGCCATCAAAACCATCTTCGAATTGCAGAGGGCCACAGATAGTGAAATACCTTCAGTTCCAACATTCTCCAGCAGTTATGCTGTCGAGATCCTACTCGTTGCTATCCCAACCTGACTAAAGTTAATTAAAAGATAAGGAGCAAAAGTTACCTCTTACAATGAAAAACAAGTACTACTAGGTAAGGAGGGCACCTTCAACAAGGGAACAATGAGAGAACGATTGTTCCAGACAATAACAAGCACTGAACCTTACAATATATATATGATATATATATATATATATATATATATATATATATATATATATATATATATATATATATATATATATATATATATATATATGTGTGTGTGTGTGTGTGTGTGCGCGCGCACAGTGCATTTTAATCAGATCACCGTGATTCATAAACATGCATTAAGCTAGAAATGTTCTTTAGTATCTTATTTGCTCTACCTCGGACATCTCTAAAACACACAGATGATCGCCAGAGTCAAGGCAACAGCAAGTCTGCTGTCAAACAGGAACAACACTGTTCCTCCGATGGACAAGGTTCAGCCATCAAAACATCTTCGAATTGCAGAGGGCCACAGATAGTGAAATACCTTCAGTTCCACATTCTCCAAGCAGTTTATGCTGTCGAGATCCCTACTCGTTGCTATCCCCAACCTGACTAAAGTTAATTAAAAGATAAGGAGCAAAAGTTACCTCTTACATGAAAAACAAGTACTACTAGGTAAGGAGGGCACCTTCAACAAGGGAACATGAGAGAACGATTGTTCCAGACAATAACAACACTGAACCTTACAATATATATATATATATATATATATATATATAGATATATATATATATATATATATCTATATATATATATATATATATGTGTGTGTGTGTGTGGTGTGTGTGTGTGTGTGGTGTGCGCCGCGCGCACGTGCATTTTAATCAGATCACCGTGATTCATAAACATGCATTAAGCTAGAAATGTTCTTTAGTATCTTATTTGCTCTACCTCGGAACATCTCTAAAAACACACAGATGATCGCCAGAGTCAAGGCAACAGCAAGTCTGCTGTCAAACAGGAACAACACTGTTCCTCCGATGGACAAGGTTCAGCCATCAAAACCATCTTCGAATTGCAGAGGGCCACAGATAGTGAAATACCTTCAGTTCCAACATTCTCCAAGCAGTTATGCTGTCGAGATCCATACTCGTTGCTATCCCAAACCTGACTAAAGTTAATTAAAAGATAAGGAGCAAAAGTTACCTCTTACAATGAAAAACAAGTACTACTAGGTAAGGAGGCACCTTCAACAAGGAACAATGAGAGAACGATTGTTCCAGACAATAACAAGCACTGAACCTTTCAATATATATATATATATATATATATATATATATATATATATATATATATATATATATATATATGTGTGTGTGTGTGTGTGTGTGCGCGCGCACGTGCATTTTAATCAGATCACCGTGATTCATAAACATGCATTAAGCTAGAAATGTTCTTTAGTATCTTATTTGCTTTACCTCGGAATCAATATATTTATATATATGTTAACTGAAGAGGAATTTTTTTGTAGATATAATTTCCTCCTCTCGTGGATTCGAACCAGCGCACAGAGGAGAAATCAGGACTTCAGTGACGTCTTTACCGACTCGGCCAACAACGGAGTTATATGTTTGCTTGCACACAGATGGAGAGAATGTTGATAGATTAAAATTACCAATTATTCATTTTATGATGTACTACTCATGTATATACAAAATAAAAGGCCACCATTTTAATGTTTGTATTCTAGACACGGGTATATTTTTACATATCATATGATATGAAAATTTCTATAAATGAAAATAAAAATTCTTTTCATAAAATAAAATATGCCTAACGATCTCTCTCTCTCTCTCTCTCTCTCTCTCTCTCTCTCTCTCTCTCTCTCTCTCTGCTTAAACCCTCACACCGAGGAATCCCTTTTTACTTCGCCCTCTCCTCTTTAACAGTTTAACCCTCCTCTTCCTCTTCCTCTTACAATTCACTTCATTAACCGTCTTCTTCCACTACCTGTGTCCATAGACCCGTCGAGGTATACACTCTCAGTCCGCCCTAATTCTTCCTCATCCTCCACCACCATCTGGGTAATGGTTCCCTCCTGTCCGTTCGTCCGTCCGCTCTCGCCTCTCAGGTACCTCCGGGCCTGCTTTGAGACGCCATCCGCCGCCCTTATATCTACTACGTCAGCCTCTCTCTTTGTCTTGACTCATGAGTAAACCTAGTGCTTTTTTTATGCTTATTAATTACTGTGATGGATTTATTTCACTGCATCTCTTCTGATTCCTCAACAACCGAGTATTTTCTTGATAAAAAATATTTGAAATCAAGCAGTTTTTTAAATTCTGCTCAGAACTTCCTGTTGGTATGGTCAGTATAACTAGGAGCTGTTTTATAGCAATAGTGCTTACACCTTCCTAACTTGCAGAGATATATCTCTTATTCTTCTGCATTTTAACAAGTAAGCAAGGAGGATTAATGGTTATTTACAAATTAATGGGCTTTTCCCCACATACTTAAAGACACAGATACATTATAATAGCTCCTAGTTGGACGATTGGTTTACGTGCTCGCCTACCGATTCCGTAGTCCCGAGTTCGATTCCCGCTCTGCCAACGTACAATCAGAGGAATTTGTTTCTGGTGATTAGAGATTAATCTCTCGATGTAGTGTGGTTCGGATCCCACAATAAGCTGTAGGTCCCGTTGCTAGGTACTCAGCTGGTTCCTAGCCACGTAAAAATATCTAATTCTTCGGGCCAGCCCTAGGAGAACCGTTAATCAGCTCAGTGGTCTTGTTAAACTAAGATACGTATGCATATACATTATATAATAAACACACACATACATACATACCTTCAGAAAACTAGAGGTACACGGGTGTTCCTCTAGGGTGTTGTTAATCACCCTCTAATTACACAAAAGTTTATTACAGTAGACCGAGGCAAGATTGGTAATTTTCCTCAGCCTTTGTTCATCAATATTTGTTAGGTAGGAGAAAGGACACCGCATCTCTCCTCTCTCTCTCTCTCTCTCTCTCTCTCTCTCTCTCTCTCTCTCTCTCTCTCTACCCATTAGGTAATATAATCCATGCGGAATCAGACTACGTTTAACTAAGTAATGTCGGATTGTTTACCGACTATAATATCTCTGAACGTGGAAAGAGCCGAAGCGAATCAAACCCAGAAAGCCATATGCCTCTGTAAGATCAAAGGCTCATCAATCATTTATAATATACTGATTATTAATGAGAAATAGTCCAACAATAATGAATGAACAGAGTTGGAGAATTAACTTGAAACCACAAATCAGTATTTGTAATCTAGTTTTTTTTCAATTTTTGGATAGGTTACCTTTAGTAAATGTTTTTGCATAAGTGAGGACAAAAGAGTTTTTAAGAGAAAATGGATCATATATGGGAATACTTATTACAGCTCCATGAAATATGCAACGATAACACAGGCTTTAAATGACTTTATACTACCAATAAACCATCTATAGTCTTAGCTCACTTAATACCCAGTTGGTATACAATATAGTATTTCTGAGAATCTGATGAGGATCACGAGACTGGGAAATTATATGAATAATTATAAATATACTTTGCCAGTTACTAAGATCCGTTTAGCGTTTAAAAGTAGGCCTATGAATTTCTTAAAAATAATGAAACTAGAAGCTTGAGGAGGACTATGTTAAGCAGCCATTGTAACAATATCTGGTTGTGACCATTGGGCAAGATCAATGAATGTAAAATGTTCTGATTGCATTTAATGTTAATACTAATGAACGCTACATGAAACCGCGTACAAAGAAAATATAACTCAAGAAAGCTTGAAAGGAAGGGTAAGAAATTCTTGAGGAAAACATTGGGAGATATATCGATCTAAATTTGCTTATCCTAAACTGTGATGTTAAACTAAATAACTTCACAAACGGCGATGACTTGCACGAAGAGAAGACTTGATCATATTATACCGAGAGACTGTAATCAGTTGGTAATCAGCTGGGATTTGGGAATGAATGAGATATAATACTGAAAAGTACAAAGGTCTAGACTAATTGAATAGGACAAGATTCGATAATGGAGTCTGCTGATATTGGAGAGAGTTTGGACTAGCCCTGAATTGTGATGAAAAGGTTGGGCAGACTATTAGCGTAGATCATTATTTCACAATGAAGGACTGCTCTACCATTTAATTTGAATATAATTCTGGGTCTTATGTCCCAGAACCTAGAACAGTAGAATTCTTGTGATGCTGATCAAAATGAACGGCTCATTGTGCTAGCGTCCTGAAATTTTAATTATTGTAATGAAGACCCATCGAGTGCCAAATACTGAGCTTAAAGATTTCGGTTAATAATTTTTCCTTCAAAATATTAAAATTTGTGTTTGTGATGACACTTTTTTCACGGGCAACATCATTTTGTGTTAGGTCCAAAATGATATGATTCAGTATTAAGATGTGAAGCTTGCCTGAAATGCAAATGATGCTACTGAAATATTTGCCACAGGAATTATAATTACACGAGAAGTCGGTGAGCGTCGAGCCAGTCAGCAAAGTCTGCAAATGCATTGAAATTTTGTTCGGATGTAAGTTTCATCTTAAGTGGCTGGCCCGAAATGAAAGGGTTATGTCTCTCTGATTTAGGAGCTCGTTGGAATTATTAAGAGGTCAAAAAACTGTCTGGCATCAGTGAAGTAGTTTTGGTGAGCACATTAATTCCTGTTGCTGTGTGAATCTAAATCTCTCGGTGATTTGACAAAACGGCATGTATACCACTATCAAAATGATTTAGGACATAAATAAATTCGTCTGTTTTACATCAAGAATCAGATACCAAATAAACGTTTTACCACACGATTTGTCGTGTGCCGATTTCATTTGATGCACATAAGTAATATTTATAATGCCCACCATGTTTATGTGAGCTTATGCCAACAGGTTCAGATTCCCAGTTTTACCATTGAGGGATACTGTTTTCCCATATTATATATATATATATATATATATATATATATATATATATATATATATATAGTATATATATATATATGTATATATTATATATATATATATATATATATATATATATATATATATATTTATTACCTGTAGATTGTGGTTGTCTTACACAGCCTGGGCGTCTTTGTTTCGTAACGTCTAAACATATGATGTTCAGCACCCAAAGCCCATTCGTTGCATTAAGTTTGAAAGTAGGATAGTTTTGAGTACATCATCATGGCTAGTTATGGTTTTCAGATATACATCAGTTATATCTTACAATGTTATTCTCCACGGGAATAATCGGCTATTAGCAGATTGTTTTCGTTGTTTATAATTTATCTCGTAAAAAGGGACCAACAGACTCATTGTGTATATTTATCTGATGTTTGTTGTAGGTGTAACTTATATAACACTTTATTTTATTATTTCTCTTCACGAATAGTACACACTTTTTTTTTTAGATATTCAAATGCACTTTTCAATGGTTCCATAAGAAGGAATGCTTGTTGTCAACCCTGCTGCTGCTAATGTTACTTCTATACTAATACTGCGACCATTACAGATAACAGTAACGATAATTTTAGACTCTGACATTATACCATTAGTGCAAAAGTCATTAAGACAAAAATAACTGCGTAACAACTGAAAGAAGGCCATAAGATGCTTCGATAAAATAACTTTTCTCAGAAGTCTTAATGGAAACGGAATTATTGTTATTGGATAGGGAGGGTAAATGGATGTATGCATGGCATTTATGACCATTTTCCTAGCACAGCACAGGGCAGAAGATGGTTTGCTTTATGCAAAAAGTTATAATTATCAAATGCATGAGATCATCCTGGATGCAGCAACATAATAGTTGATAGAAATAACGGCCCCTAGAGACTTGCAAAAGAGTTTGAAACTGAATGTCAGACGAAGACGTCGACACTAAATCCCAGTGTGAGTGAGGTTTCTAAAGGAAATGGAAGACGGCTGCTGTGAGGAATGTTGACTTGGAAATTTGGGGGGAGAAGGAATCTGAGAGTAAATGTGATTGACTATGATGATATGACGAAATGAGGCATAAAGTAAGTAAGAAGGGGAAAAGCGGAAAATTTGGAAAAGTTGTGAATATAAGACGAAATTCATGAAGCAATAACATGGATGAATAAAGAGATAGTTGAACCAAAAGGTTTTCATGGAAAAATTGCTTTGTAGTTAATTTCATATCTACAATATTAGTCTATTTGCATGCCATCTGTAAATCAAGTTTACATGGAGAAAGATATAGTTCCC
>NC_061108.1:84554098-84564098 GCF_015104395.2 Macrobrachium nipponense
TGTTAGCGCCTGGGTAGCTTACGAGCGCCTCGTTTGAAGGTGAGAAAGAACAAAGACCAGTAATAAAGGGAATATCGTAACAACAGAGGAACTATTACGCAAACGTATCATTTATCTTAAAAGACGCACATAAGAGATCTCACATTAGAAAGTGCAATTGAAACAAGTCACGAAAGTTAAAGAATAAAAATGGGAAAATCGATGATATCCATTGAAGAAAGCAGTTGACGTCAAATTTATCCAGAAATTTACATTAGAAATTGGATGAATATAGCTCCGGTAGCTACAATTCATTGGGAATGCATTTCACATATCAAGAGAAGACGCAATAACGTGTAAAAAAGCCTTCAACAATACTTTTTGAAAATGCCTAAACACATATACATAAAACACACACACCTATATATGTGTGTGTGTTCAGTCATTTATATACGCATGAACTTTTTATGAAAAACTATGGTAAGTCTCAAATAACGCTAACATCAATTCAAGGGGGTTTATAATTGACAAAGGTATCTTCCATCTCTGAGAAGTTAGTTCAACTGTTTATCATTATATCTACGAATATCCAAGAAGAAACGTGCGCGCGCGCACACACACACACACACACACACACACACACACACATATACTATATATATATATATATATATATATATATATATATATATATGTGTGTGTGTGTGTGTTTGTGTGTGTTCGTGTGTGCGCGCGGGCATGTGTGTATACAGAGAAAGAGAGACTGAAAGACAGACAGATACTGACACAATACCTGAGAATGATACAGTGGCATTATTGAGAGAGACAGTAGGATGAAAGCCTCTAATTTTTAATATGCTTGAGTAATTAGATTAAGAGACAAAAAAGTATACTTTCAAAAAGACATAGCGATAAGAGACATAGGTATGATCATTATTCCTCTCTCTCTCTCTCTCTCTCTCTCTCTCTCTCTCTCTCTCTCTCTCTCTGTCTTTCACGCATGAAACCTCTCTTTCTCTCAGCTTCCTTTGACCTATACTAATATGCATTCCATCCACTCCGGTTTTCCACGGCCTCGTAAAATCTCCACCCACTTTGTTACCAATTTAACTTCGAGTTTACACGTTAAATCATATCATACACCTGTATAAGCAAATTGCGGGTGATGAATTTTCCCAACCCGATTTGATTCCAAAGAGAGGGAGAAAGATGAAACGATTTTGGTATGATCCCTTTAAAGTCCTTGCCCCTCTCAGGACGTACGGGGTAAAATATACATCT
This sequence comes from Macrobrachium nipponense, assembly GCF_015104395.2. NCBI lineage: Eukaryota > Metazoa > Arthropoda > Malacostraca > Decapoda > Palaemonidae > Macrobrachium > Macrobrachium nipponense. The sequence continues at coordinate 84,555,359 of NC_061108.1, forward strand.
GACTGACAGTCAACTGTTGTAGGTCGCATATTAGGTGCCAAAGGGCATGGTGCTGAAGTCCTCATCCAAAGTTACATTTTGGATCCCCACTACAGCTCACCTTCAAGGGGTAACGGCATGTAGTTGATATATATTCTTTTCATTTTAACTTTGCTACTGACTGACAATGAATATCGTATGGTTCCATCCGGAGACTGGTTAAAGAGAGAGACATTAGCCATAATTTTATCATCTATAATATATTTGTAATTTGTCACTGCAATTTTCCCTGTCGTTCCTTTAATTACAAAGGAAATTAATCGGTCTGCAAAATTGCATTTCAATTCCAATTTCAGTACCTTAGTTTGAAGATGGCGCCATTTCGTTATATCCTGACTAATATTCATGGAGTCAATTAGAGGAATAACGAAACCAGATTCAGAGGATTAGGGACTAATATGCAAATTGGCAACGGAATTAAGGGATAAAGCCTCGAGAAGTCATGGGACTGAGCAATACATTATTTATTAGCGATAAAAGTCATTTAACTTATTTGGATGAACCTAAATCCTTCCAGACTCCATGACGGCCAATCGGGATTAAAAACTTAAACTTAAAAGTTGGGGGCTGAAGCCTTATGGCGGCGATACCCGATAGTCTATGGTTTTTTGACCAGTAGTAAGTGTGGGGATGATTTACTTGTATTTCATTATGACTCGTATTCGTTGATTTCCTTTTTATTTTTTCTGAAGAGAGCTATTGTGCCGCTTTGTCTGTCCGTCAGCATTTTTTTATGTCCGCAATTTTCTTTGTATCCGCCCTCAGATATTGAAACTACTGAGGCTAGAGGGCTGCAAATAGGTATGTTGATCATCCACCCTCAAATAAGTATGTTGATCATCAAGCATACCAAATTGCAGCCCTCTAGCCTCTGTAGTTTGTATCTTATCTAAAGTTAAAGTTAGCCATAATCGTGCGTCTGGGAACGATATAGGCCAGGCCACCACCGGGCTGTAGTTAAAGTCTCATGGCCGTGGCTCATATAACATTATACCAAGACCACCAAAAGACAGATTTATTTTCGGTGGCGTTAATTATACGGTGTACAGAAAACTCGATTGCGCCAATGAAACTTCGCTGCCTTTTTTACTTGTCTTTTCATAAGATCAATTTTCAAATGGGCAATTTTGCAGTTTTATCATTCAATAAATCTTTCTCCTAAACAACATGCATCTTCTTAGAATTTACTCTCTTGTTATGCTGGTTGCCGATGATGTTTGTATTGCTGAGTAGGGTAGTGTTCCGAATCATGTTTAGGGAGTTATTTTGTTTTTAGGACAAAATGGCAGTTCACCTTTTTAGTTTATGAAAAACGGGGTTGTAAGGGAAAACTTTCAATGGACAGTTTTTTAGAACCAGGAGATTAGTACTGAGACTGAGACGGTGGAAGAGACTTGCGAGAGAGAGAGAGAGAGAGAGAGAGAGAGAGAGAGATAATTGTGAAGGATAGTAAGACTGCTGTATGATTCTGGTGATATGGAAAGGGTGATTGTGATTCACCTGCATTAAAAGTAGTGGGAGTAATAACTTCAATATGAGATTTAATACCAATGAAGTCACTTACAATAGATATGATTACTTTGCCGAACAAAATTTTCTTCTAATGAAATTCTTTTACATTGCATTTGCAAATCCCCATTTTGCAACCCAGGTTAGTGGTAAATTCTAGATAGTAAACCCCAAGGAGTAACTTGGAAATATGGTAAAATATGCCCTTTCGTAATGTTAAGAATACTTACTAAAAAACTGACGATAACTGTAATAATTAACACAGAAAATATGAGAAGAATTCCATAATATAGGAACAAAATTGTACTTCCAATACTTGCCTTGATAGTTTCAGTTAAAAGATAGTCTTCTGAGGAAAGACGAAATAGTTACTGGTAAAACAGAATAGTTTCTATATGGGTGAAAGGAACAGAATCATCTCTTGTGACTGTGCCAGAGAGGATTTGATGATCCAGTAGCTACTCAAAAAACTACGAGCTCTTGCTAGCACATGGCCAGCCTAATCTAGTACAACGACATAATGACTTTATGAGGAGACGAAGAAAGGGAGGTTGACCCACAGGACTTTATGGTCGACCTCAGAGTCTGCCAGACGCCTGGAAAATGTCAAGAGGGCAAACTATATATTCCCTTTAGTTTCTGGGGTTATCGCCAAGCGCCATGGTGTAAGAGATCAGGAATAGAATCCCTACTTTGAAATCCCTTTTGGTATTCACCAATGGAATGATGAATCTGTATTGTCTTGAAAATTGGACGAAGGGAGACTTAAAGACGTCAGTGAACTTCGAAAGAAGAAATAATCAGAAACGAAAATGGAAAGGAAACGCTAGATATTTCAAAATCTGTTATTTCAGATTATAATTTCAGTTTTACATAAATTATGATATTTAAACCTTTGATTTGATACTTACTTCTTTAAAGTACAGATAGAAGAACTAGTCCTGGTGTGCCTCTTATATCTGTTTAAAAAATTTCTTTTTAAAAGTTTTATATCTGTGATAGTCGTGGGCACAAAATGCTGCACCATACCCCGCGGAAATGAACTTTTTACGCATCTCTTCATGTTGCCAATGTTTTCGTGTCAAACATCTCGCCTATGAGAAGACTTTCAGTGATGCTGGTGATGGGTTCCCGACAATTACTGACTCCTATTGATGCCGCTATTGCTTATCCAAAACATCTCTTGTTATTTATTGCAAGTTGGTTTTGACAGGGCAGTTTTGCACTTAAAATATAGAATAAATCTATCAATAATAATAAAATTCGAGTGGATCTGATCTTGTTCGTCCTTCCCGGGTGGCAGTAAGGGAGATATGACACAGCCACCCACCTCCTGCAAAATGGTTTGTCTGCCCTGGGTTGGGGCGGGTTAGGTAAGGGAATGGGAGGGTAGGTGAGGCATCCACCCTTCTCCTGCATACCTATTTGTGGTCCCCTGTTGGGGGCTGGGTAGGTGGGTAGGGGATCGGGAGGGTAGGGGAGACAGAAGAACAGGGTTCCAGCATGACTCAGCCATATCACGTTCTCTCATGATCACTCGGAATGCCTGCATAAGAGACTCACGTTTATGGAAACATCATTGCAAAAATTATGGTTTGTATCCTTGTCGAACATTACTGTTGTTTGTGCGCTCTAATTGTCTTTTGTATACTTTAGTTAAAATTTAATTCAAATTAATTTCTGAGAAAGCCCTTGTACTGAATCATAAAATCTTTACTGACATCAATACAGTTTTTAAAACATCGAAAATAATTTTGTTAAATGCTGCAACCGTTCCTGAATTGTTTTTTTCATTTCATATAAAATGTAAGCCTACTTATTTACAATACACTCGTAAGTCATGAGTAAAAATACATAATACAGATGGCACATATCACTCCTACTATGATCTGAAAAATGTAGTAGCTGATTTTAAATAGCAATGTTTTATACAAGATTTAATTCAACTGTATTCCTTCCTATCATGACGAAAAGTGCAAATATTAAAGATTCATGTAATGTATATATATATATATATATATATATATATATATATATATATATATATATATATATATATATATATATATACATATATAACAAATTTAAACGTTTAGAAAGCACAAACCATTTTTCACAGGGAGTAGATAAAATTCTTGAGAGTTAATCTGCTTGTGCACGCTAGTTTCTATTATTTTGGTGTTGGAAGAAAACTTGAAAGGAATACTTAAGAGCTGACAGAATAATTCCCGGTTTAAAGACACAAATTAAACGTAAATATAAAAATCTAATTTATATTTTGCGTACTTTTGATTCAACAGAAAATATTAATCCTGAGAGTCATCCTTATCAGAGAATAAATAGATCTGAATGGGAACTCGAATAAATAGTATAAAATTAATATCTTATTGGGCTACCCTATATAGCAGCGATGAAAACTCCGCTGGCTGAAGTTAGAGCTACCAATATGGTCTTAATATTGCTTATTGATTAAAGAGAGATGCCTATTCTCATACAATACTAATGAATAAGGTTAGATTAGACCTAGGGGTTGTTTCAGTTAATCATGAAATGGACCGTGAAGCCTACTTTCACTAGTAACACCTTTCATAAAAAGGCAGGACACTGGCCTAGGTCTATACCAAATTGTATCTATGACATGGGTGTAACAATGAAATTAATTAGGTATGTACGTAGTTTATTCTATTTTGGTCCGGCCGGCTGAGATCCTTCCCAGGCGAAATCCAGCAGCGAACTGTCATAAAATCGTTGGTTACCCGTCCACACGTGCGACCACCTGTCAGTCGGTCGAAAGAACTTCAGGTAATTCCATCAGTTCATATGTTTTGATGAGTGGACTGACTCCGCCCACAAGCTGTCGTCCACCTTTTAACGTTTGTTTCGATGAACTGACAGTGAGACTGACAGGTAACCTGAACGTGAATACCCGGCTTAGGAAGGGTAAAATCCTTGCAACGTTTTTGGGAATGGTGTATGGTTGGGAAATCTTAGGCATTTAAGGACCACTTAGCAGATAACAATGTATTCCTTTATCTGTTGTGAACAGACCTAATATCTTTATTCAGGCATCGATTAGCCTGCCAGAATGAGTTCAGGAAAGTTAATTTGGATGAGCTATGACGTCTTTCGGGGTAATGCAATAAGCAATAATAGTATGATATTTCCACAAGTACATATCTGTTGGTGATGCTGATATCCCTTTATCAAGGATTCTCTTGTTTCCGTACTTTTATTTCATCAATGATGCGGTTTACTTGACGATTGACCATCAATGGCTCTTGAGTAGATTTCTCCCCGACAGCCACATTGCAAGTATACGCATATATACACACTAATACACAGTCCCACACCTTCACTCTTTACATTAGTCTTCATTATTCATATTATAAAATAACTTTCATTCATTTGTTCTTCAAAACCATTTAGGTTTCTTCGGACAATAAGCTCTGCTCGACTTCAGTGTAAGATCGAATTTCACTGCAATGCCAGAGAGCATGTTTGCGTTTTTTTTTTTTTTTTTTTTTTTTTTTTTAATCATTTGCTCTTTTTTTCATAAGAACGCGGAATAAAGACAAGAAGTCTATCGCTAAATAATTTCACAGTTAACTCATTAAATAAATGCTCAATATTTCATCCTTTATTTTGTATATCGACTAAGTTCCTATAAAGTATGTAACACCTATGAAACGAGCAACACATATGAAAAAATAAATTAACAAATGACCTCTGCAGAAATAGATAGAAAAATAGTCAGGAGTATAATTTTGTGTCATGACGATATTATCCGACGAGGAGGATAAATTTGCCGAATGGGCTTTCCATGTAAAGAGGAATTACTCCCTGAAAATAACATTATACTTTATCATCACTATTCGTATCGTATCTGACACTACCAACTGCGGAAAATTACATGATATTTTCTTTGCGCAAAAGCACTGCAATGCAGAACTATTTTAACTGTGTCACTCCTCTATATAATTGATATTTTTTCTTAGTCTCCCGCTGATATGGTTAAATCGGATTATATCGATATAGACTCAAGGCAAGGGATAATGATTAGTTCACACCATTTTGGATTCAAACGTTTCTGTAAGAAGAAAGTAATCTATAGCAAAAGTGTGTTGGATTTTGAGAACTAATTTTGCTATATATATGCATATATATATATATATATATATATATATATATATATATATATATATATATATATATATATATATATATATATATATATATATATATATATATATATATGTGCGTGAGTTTGTTGGTCATGAAAGTGTATATACTTGTATATTTATCACTGTACAATTCAGCACTGATTTCCCTGTCACACCTGTATATAAAAGCGTACTTGCATTTATATATACATATATATATATATATATATATATATATATATATATATATATATATATATATATATATATATATATGTGTGTGTGTGTGTGTGTGTGTGTGTGTGTGCGTGCGTGTGTGTGTGTGTGTGTGTGTATAAACATAACTATTAGTTCTAAGCAAGCTATTCAACTGAAGAGATGGGTATGGGAACTTTAGTTTGACATGTGGTAGCTACAGAATAGCCTTTGAAATGAAACTGGGCTGCTAATATGAAGTTGGATGACAATCTGTAATATAAGAACGGAAAAATCTTCTCATAAGTACCATTAATCCATCTACATAAGTAAATATCTCTGATGATGAATGCAAGAAGAAACAATATTTGACCGTGAAATTTTTCATTAGGGCGTAGCACTATATTATGTGTTATACCATGTCCTATTTTGAATGTTTGAGAATTTAAGTTTTTCAGAAATGACTCGTAATATAGCAAAATTAATGCTGAGACTTAGTGAAACCAAATAAGCTGTGAGTTCTGGGAGTAAAAAATCGCTTTCAGTTTAATGTTCCACTGAATAATTGTAGTCAAGAACACTGGCTGTAATATGTAGCCTGTTTTTTTTTTGTAGTAAGCAATCTGCAGCTTTTAGACCGCGATCAACATCTTGAAGAATGTATTCAAGATCCCGTGATTCTCCCTTTATTTTTGAACAAATCATTTGCTCTGGGTCTAAATTTCTAATGTTTAACAGGGATGACAGCTGATATCTCAGACTAAAATCAGTAGGTTCTTTTTCCCTGCGAGATAGAAATGTTTCCTTTTAAAGTTAAAGTTTGAAAGTCGATTGGTTTTCGATCTTATAAAGTTCTTGTGGGTAACCTCTTGTATTTTTTAGTAATGTATTCGTACGTTGGGGAATCAGTGATTATCCTTTTCTGTTTTTCTGTCTTTAATTTGATGTTGAAATTGAATGTTAATTTTTTTTACTTATTTTTATTTGTATAAACAGCAGATCCATACAACGGGAAAGTGAATGGACGAATGAAGGAATAAACTTCAAACTTATTCGTTTTCACTGACTTGTTTGGATTTGTTAAAGAGGAAGATTCGTAATCTGTGTTAGACTTTAGCAATAGCTCTGATTTGGAAACGTTAAGTCTGAGGTACTACCACTGCCTGCAAAAGAAGCTGATGCTGGAGTCAAGTTGTTGTTGTGTATGACGATAGGAAGGGATGAACAGTGTAAATAAGAATTTAGAAACTGATGGACATTAGTGTATAAAGAAACGAGGATTATTAACGCATAGTTAGACGTAGTAATTCCCAGACCAAAACATAAGAGGAGGCAATTGAAAGTGACTGGTGTGAGAGACACACATAGTGATAGAATTAGATCAGTAGATCTACCCTTCTTCAAGATGACATATTTTTCATAGAGTTAATAAGAATCACAATGTTTTCAGACGACACTTTCCTACGACCAGACACAAAGCCGCCAAAATTAGGAAAGGGTAGAGGTATGGTAGCCGATAAATAACTTTTCCTCCATTTTTTGCGTTTTTGAACTTTTTTTCAATAAACATGCTTTCTCATTTCCTTTAGTTCAGTTTTGCAAGATATATTACCTTTCTTTTTTGGCACGATACACACGCACGCAGACAAGTACACACAGACGAGATGCATATTCAGGTGTATTTTCGTATACGTTCTACTCTCACATGCACGAACATGTTGCAGATACATATCATATTTCATAATATATAAGAGTTATATATATATATATATATATATATATATATATATATAATATATAAATATATATATATATATATATATATATATATATATATATAGTACATATATATATGTGTGTGTGTGTGGTAAGTATTTAAACATAATGAGTTTCTGCAACTTAAATAACTCTCTCTCTCTCTCTCTCTCTCTCTCTCTCTCTCTCTCTCTCTCTCTCTCTCTCTCTCTTTCTGAGTGAGTATTATGTTTGTTGGCTCACAGGTAATATTGCATGCAAGCAGCGGCATATTGCCATACTGCAGACGAGCAGTAATTTCACGATGAAAACCCGGTCTAAAGAAGTGGCTGAAATACAACTAACGAATTTAAATATCTTTTTCAGAATTCGAAAATTATTGTTAAATTGCCGATCATGATTAATCGCGATATGTCAACGATATGAAATGAATGATATAAAACTAAATAAAAAGGTCTTTGTGATACGATTTGAGGCTCTTGAATACCTTAAGAAGAGCTGAATTTGACTCATAGGTAATTTCTCTCGTCTCCTGCACTACGGTAGTAAATCGAGTGCTTCAGCAATTAGCAGCAGGGTGATAAACTTTGCCCTTTTGCAATATATGCCAAAAGATTATGTCAGCACGATATACCTACCGGTCGACAGGTCATCCAGGGTAAGGAGACGCGTCACAAAAGATATGCAGAGCTTTCATATGAAAATAGAATATCAGTATTTCGACCATTTAATGTAAGCGTATGTAAATTGAACTTTGACTGTATGTAAATTGCATGTGGTTTACGTACGCCGGTTTTGATTAACGACCTTGAAAATTTAACACAGTAATCCAGGTTTCCATTTGCTGTGAGTACTGTGATGAATATCAAGTAACCTCGATGCTTGATAAAGGCACGACGTTTTAAATGAATTACTTAGTGCCATTAAGAATAAAAAAAATGTGATTTTTATGTCATTCGACGCTGAAATTAAGTTCTCTATTTAATATAAAACCTAGTTAACCAATCACTCATTTTGACTACTTACAGATTCTTTAACATCGTTGAAGTATATCCGAGATTAAAGTGTAAACGATACAATGT
>NC_061108.1:84566598-84571598 GCF_015104395.2 Macrobrachium nipponense
ATATATCACCACAACAACATATTTATGTTGGTACGTATGATCCCAGACATTTTTTCAAGATTTCTAACATGCGGATGGAAATACACTGACACAGGCAAGCATTAACATGTAAATAGGTCTTCAATGAATCACTTGGATACTGGGGATGACGGCCGTAACAATCCATAATTTCGACAGAGGAGAGTATTGTTGGAGATATTTACGGTTGCCGAGACTTTTGTGTTTGTGTTGCAGCGTTTTTCATTCAGCTGATTGTCTCATGTTGAGTCTTTCATTGCTAGTATGTGTGAGCTTTTGTTTTAGGGAACATCAATTGGTTTCTCCTGATAGTCCATTCTGTTATACTATCCGTTATGACTGTCATATTTTCTTCTACATTGATGAGTCCACCTGTGATATGAACTTCTGGTCTACTGTGGTAGAAATGGCAGTAATACCCGTAATATTGCTCTGTCTGACGAATCGATATGACTTGTCCAGAAAAGAAATTTATATATGATAGTTTATTGGAAGTTAAAATTTACATTAATTGCTTCTTGCATTAGGTACTATGTATTTAAGCAGGTATTTTACCTCTTGTGATTCGGAGTAATTGGTTACAAGTTACAAATGATTCCAATTACTCTTTGTATCGTCATTTTGTTATTTCTTATATATTTAACTTTATTAGCTGGTAAGCCCTGTTGACGTGTCTTTCTTACTAGAAGACTCTCCATGATAGAGTGACTGAGCCCTTTGGTTAGAATAATAATAATAATAATAATAATAATAATAATAATAATAATAATAATAATAATAATAATAATAATAATAATAATAATAGCATTTTTTCAAATTCAGAGGACCAGGACACAAAACAAGTTGCATGAAGATATAAACAAGTTGCATGAAGATATAACAAGGAAGTAGCAACTGACCAGTAGTCAAAAAGTGACGTTTCACTTAAATAGTCAATCATGATGAAATGTACTAGAGAGTTCCCCTTCTCCTTTGCATATTACCGTGTTCCCTATAGGGAGGGAGCTGATGTTGCAGCTTCTTCCAGACTCTCGCAATAAAACAGAGTCTACTTGACTTTCTTTTCATGGGTGTGCATGTCTTTGCTTTGCAGTGGCATAATTACCGGCACGTTCCTCTGTGGTATACTCTTTTCAGAGAGATGCCTGTCCTTATATTGTTTATTTGTGGTGATGTACTAATATTCGCCAGAAAGCACACTTTGGTAGGGGTGTAAGAATACTACCACCGTAGGTCCTGTGTGACGTAAAAGGCGACTAGAAGGACAGCTGCTGCCTCGCAATCTTACTTTTTTAGTAAAAGGCTATCTAGGCCTACCACCAATAACTGTGGAACTGCTGCCTTGCAGTCTTATTTTATAGTAGAATGCTAGGCCCACTGCCAATAACTGTGGAAACTGCTGCGTTGCAGGTTGACATTTTAGTCAAAGGAGAGTCCCGCTGCCAGTAACTGTGGTTGATGACAGCAAGGGCATGCGGTCGTAAATACCTCTTTGCCAAACTATAAACCATGCCTGATGTAAGGAAAGGCGCATCAGGGAAAATGGTGGGTAAGAAGAAGACTAATATTCGCCAGTAACTACATTTCTTGTTACTACTTAAAATCTGACATCTAAAATACCAATAGTGCTCTTTTTCTGTGCAGAGGGTCTTAAACTGTTGTCATCCCCTCAGAGAACAAAAATCCAGTCTTTTCACGCTTGTAATTTTACTGTATAATATAAGAGTACTATGTGAAAATAATTATAATTTCCATACGGCTATTCGAAAGCTCTTCAGCAGCTTGTCGACCTTCTCGATACTAACTGCACGACTTATCATTTAAAATGCAATAGATTTTAAACCTCTTGCAGAGTTCTAACTACCTTCCTTACTTCATTTATACTTGGTTCAGCACTAATGTCTTTCATCCATTTTCATACTGTCATCAATATTCCATCAAGTTAAATGTAATTTACCGTCATATCCCTACTATTCACTATTACCTGTCAACACTATATTATATATGAGGTTCATTTATTATTATAAGCCAACCATTGTCTCATCTCCATATTTCTAAAAGAAGTTTCTATTTTTATCTTACCAACTATCACTGATAAATTACAGAGCCCGGTATGTCTCGTCTTACACGACACAGCCATGAAAAATACTGTGTTTTGTGGCTCCATGTATATCATAGTATTTATTTTTGTATCAGACATTTTTATACAACTATTTAATATTAACCAAAAGCTTATCCTCGTTCAAACTAACGCCATTTTTCTTACCAAGTTATTATTACTTTGTCTTATTTTCTTAGTCTGAGCCTTTCATGCAGTTTCCAGTTATAATGAACGATGTTTTACAATTGCAATTTTATTATTGTCTTATATCCTCTCACCTGCTTCTTAGAACCCTTCCATTCATCCACACACACACACTCTAACTTTAACAACTTTGACGTGGTTTCCCTATACCCTTATTAGTCACTTTCACAAATTCAGACTCACACTGCCCTCTTCCTTTGGTTCTTAAAGTTCTACATCTATTTTCCCTTTAGCCCACTTTCAAAATACACCATTGACCGAAACTGCATTCTTATAAGAAAATATCTCCCCATTTGTATCTCTTAATTTTAAAATCCATTTATTCGTTATAATATTTCTCTATTACTTCACCAGAATGTTTTTAATACGATAAATTTCTCGCTAACATTCTTGCTGATTATTTTATTAGCTTTCTATTTATTTTCAGTTTGCCGCTGATTTCCGTATTTTTCCTCTTTTATAACAGTTCACGTTACTTCCCCTCTGTCCGGCAACTGCACTAAAACCATCTTCTTTCCTTATTAACTTTTTAGTTTCCTGCCTATCTGTTTCTCATTCCCAGGTACCTGTAAATAAAAGCATCCCTGGTTGAGAGAGTGAACAAATCCCTGAAACTTTTAGAATTCATATACGCTTCTGACATTTCTCTTTCTTTGATCCTAGCTAATACTTCATCTAGCTTTCACTATATGCTCTACTCACATTTTTCCTATCAAACTGACTTGCCTTAATTACCTTCATAGCCATATTCTGAATCTTACCTTAATGGTTAAAAGCATCCCCTGTTTTCCATTTAACTTCAATCTATATGATATAACATAACGTTCATAAACTTAATATCCTATCTACTCTGTACTGAACCGCAATCTAACTAATGCTTTTGTCTTTCAATTCCGCCTTTTTGTTTAGACCTCGAACATTCTCGCAGTGGCATTCAGCTGAAACGAGCCAAAGTGACTTTTAACTTTCAACTTTCAAGACAAGCTTTTGCATACAAGAATAGTACAGGTGAAAAGAAAAATATGGAAAATAAAGTTTACCTGAATACTAATAGAAATACAGTAATGTATGCTTGATCAGTTGCGAAACAACAAAAATACATATATAAATAACTCCCAAAAATGTCTTGAAAAATAGACAATATTACTTGTCCTTAAAGCTTCAGATGCTACGAGGAGGATTATTCAAGAGTTCTGAAACAACTAAATTTGAAAAATCTTGTGTTTGGCTGCGCGACTTCGGGATGTTTCAGGTTAACTTACAACAAGAGCTGAATTATCTGCCTGCTTCATTATTCCATTTTCAAATCAAGAAGAGTAACTATCTTCCAAACTCTTATTTAAGGAGTTTATGCGCACAGAGCAGCCGTACAATCAAGCAATTCAAAGTCATGTAAACAATTCGAACAATACTGGTCTCATATCCGTTATCGACTTTTTTTTAGGTACAATCATTTAGGACTAGAAATACGTCAAAATATGATACCATCCGGAAAGTGTACATCCATCTTAGGTGATGAGTAAGTTTAAGTCACTTATATGCAGTATTACAAATAAACATTTCAGCAACTTCAGAGAACACTGTGAAAACAAGTATTCTCATATGCAATTTTCCAATCGACATTTACATAACTCTCTGGAACATTTAAATTAATGCCTAATTTACATTCATCTGAGTTACATAATAGCACGAACGACATTAAAATATCTATTAAATTATATGTGGTAGATGAAGAAAGAGAATTATAGGTTACGCAGCAACAAATGTTTGGGTTGGAGATATAGGACCCAGGAAGAATAGCTGTGAATAGTCCAACGGATGGTCTGATGAATGATACTTATTGGAAGAAGGAAAATATTAGCAAAACTAGAAATATGGAAGGGAAGAGAGGTTACCCCAGTAACCCCACCAACAACTGCAGGTATATGACGGGTGCCTAATAGTGATGGAACGAATTTATCGTGAGGTTAAATTCATACATAAGATGCTGATCTAGCACAATCAGAATTTTGCTTTCAGGGACGTTAATAAAGAAAGCAAAATAATATGTAAAGTCGCACTTGCAGATGCAATGAACAGAAATAAGAAAGAAGGCCCCTGGTAAATCTAGCTTGTAGGATCAAAACTGGCATTTCAAAGGTAGACACAGGTGCTCGGGCAATTGAGAAAAACAGGTTATTGTGATAGCGTGTGTGTATGATGTTAAGGGAAGCCAGAAGAGGATAATGTCCACGATCCGGCACTTTCCTTTGGTATAAGCCAGGGACTTATTTTGAGATGAGGGAAAGAGCAAAAAGTGACAGTAATTAATAATTGGCAATTGAGCTCTCTTGCCTATTTGTCCAAACCTCTTTCAAGATTAGCGTTATGCTATGCATATAAGAGACCTTATTGATCTTTTACTTTAAAATGCTGGTAGACTATGCCCGAGTGTTACTTCTGCTAAGAGGGTGCGTCATTTTAGTTGTAAGAATGATTTACTATTATTTATTCTTTTATCATTAGTGATCTGATTCGGTATTTGGTATATCTGCTGAAATTGATCACTAGCTGAGGACTGACATTTAGTTTTTGAAATTAATTGATATCCAGTTTGCATAATATTAAACAGGCTGTGTAATGGCTGCTAATGATAAATATTTGTAACACATGAATTGACTGAAAAATTCTTAATTTG
>NC_061108.1:84574098-84581598 GCF_015104395.2 Macrobrachium nipponense
CGTTCGTTTTATACTGCCAGCTCTGTGCTGGAAAGGGTTCCCGCTCTTTGGTAGCCTGTGATATAGTAAGAAGTTTTGGCCTGTGCTTGGTACAGAGATTCCTTGAATATTCTTAAGAGTCCAGCAAAAACTTCTCTTTTATATATATTATGCTGATAATCTAGAATAAGCAATAATATCCTGGCTTCATGGCGCAAAAGACACCAGAGAATTGGAGCAAGGAATGCACTGCCCCATGCTTTGTATTATTGATGCACATATTTAGATAGTTCGCAACGTATTTGTATGTGGTGCAAACCAGGAAATTACTTCTATGAAATTAATTTTTATTGTGAAAGCAAACCATGATTTTATGGTATGTGTTGAAGCAAAATGGATGAAATATTTCTTACGTAATAAGTGATTGACGAGGTGACAGTATGTGGCTTAAGTAGTAAAGATGGAACGTGAGGGTGTTATAAATTTTGAAGTAGACAGAAAAGTTTTTGGGTAGCCAACAAGTAAAAAAAAGACTTATTTTGAGAATTGTCTGACTGAAAATTAGAGTAGCGGAATAAAAGCCGTCATGGTTAATTTAATGGTGAAGTGTTAGGCTTAAGCTGAATAAGTAATAAGTGTCCTGCTGATTAAGAACACTTAAAATATTTTATCAAAAGGTAAGACAAAGGGCAATAAAGGCTTGATATTGAAAAAGAAGAGTAGGGTCATATGGAGGAAAGCCTCTAGATTAAGTTCGCTCGGAGCCAATGACCTAGAATTTTTTATAAGAAAGGGAAAATATAATATATGGTATAGAGGAATATGTGGGAAGCTTACAAGTCTATTGAACTGACAGATATGAATTCGGAAAAGAGTAGAGGTTGCATGGCAGAATGATTAAAAGTTTCTGTGATTTAAGCAACACTTTTATACGAATAAATGAACGGGAATTGCTGATCCAATGTAAATGCTAGCTGTAGACAACATGAGTTTAGATAACTCTACTTATGTTTGACATTTAAATGGAGAGAAAGATGAAGGAGGTTGGGGAGAAATCTGAGGTGTTGAGTAAACTTCCTGAGATAATATGGGAACTCTTTAATGTAATACTGAAATGCCTAGTGTTTTCAAGTGATGCAGTATTGACTGGTGACAACAGAGCAGGTTAAACGTGTAAAAATATATGTAAAAGGAACCTGAAAGTAAATAAGAAAATAAAATGATGTATTTATGAGTGCAAAGAGAGTGTTGGATATCATTATCAGTTGTAAAAAGGTATGGGGTTACTTCAGTTGATGGTGGACTATATAAAGAAGTAGATCATACAATAGACGAGGCCAGAGATGTAACAGGATCCACGTAAGACTTGGGCGAGAAGAAGAATATCAAGACAAAAATGTGTCACATGAAGGGGTTATCACGGTACCTTTACTGATGAATATGACTGAATGATATGATGCGAAAAAATAGACAGGCGTTTCATAGTTTGGGATTTACGAAGAACAAAGACCATAAGTTCCTCGTAACTGTGAACAGTGTGAAAATCTTGGGAGAGAGGCTTGAAATGTAGTTTCGTTAGGTTGCCTCTTTACAAGGCAAACATCATAGAATAATAATATTATTATTATTATTATTATTATTATTATTATTATTATTATTATTATTATTATTATTATTATTATTATTATTATTATTATTTAGAAAAAAATATTTCACAAACTGGTATAGTGGGTGTTCCCATTTCCGGATTTCGACTCTTTCAGATTTGTGTTCAGGTCATAGTCCTTTTCTGATGATGTTGGTTCAGGTCCAGGTCAATGGGTTTTAAAAATTTCATTTCTTACTTGTATGTTATGGTAAGTGCACAAACTCGACAATGCATACTTTCTAATCAATAGTATTATTGTTCATCTTATTTTGAATCTCACCCACTTACTTAATGTTAAATATATATGGTTTGATGCATGTCCTAACATATAGGGGTTACGTCTTTATATGTGTCTTTGTAGTTTTGATTCGTTTAACAATGATACGAAGACTTACGTTTTCTATAGTGGTAACTTTGAAACATTTACCAGTATAGTTTGTTTCATTCTAGATCCATAGAGCGAGAAAGCTTCCAGACGACTCATTTCAATTCTACTTTTCATGTCTATGTGTAAGAGTGTTTTCGTTTTTAAGTTCCACTGACCCATGTTCTTTGACTAATATGTTTTCTATAACTGTAGCCGAGAAACAGCCAATCAAGCCTGCCATCAAGTGCTCAACCCTTCCCAGAATGTCCTCTCAAGGTAAGTGTGATCTTGTACAATTTCATTTCACTTTCAATATGGCTATTCGAGCTGTGTAGCGCATGATCTTTTTCCTTGTCTATGAGCGGCATGGCATCTACTCTATCACAACAGGTATGACGAACTCCATCGATTACTGTTTACTGTTGTTAGTATTATATACATTTCTTAGATAATCTTTTTAGACCTTTTGTTTAATTTCTGTGAATTGTACATAGTAAAAAAAACGAATAGAAAAGAAAAGAGGCTCTTTTCTACTTACTTGATCACGTGGATGTCGTTGTGTTTTACATCTGCCTTACTTGCATGCCCTGTTTCTCTGCTACTTGCATTGGATGATTTTGGACGGAAATATTTATTCGTTCGTTTGTCACGCTCGTGCTGTTGTCCAATAGAGGAGTAGTGCTCGAAGTTTAATGGGAACATGTGAACGGTTTATTATCTACAGGAGCCTCTGTTCTTTCCCTGAAAAAGGAAATACTTCATTAGTTCCCCAAATATATATTTCAGAGACAATGCAATACTAGTGAGGCGAAACTTACACAGACATAAGTCACAGATGCATTTCAGAAGACACGAATAATGCATCTTTATTTTCTGTACATGTCTCAAAACAGTCAAGATAAACGTATTAAATGATTGAAGAAAATAAGGTACATTTTATCTAGTTATCAGAGAGCAAAGAAGGAAAGGAAAAGGTTTGCCCCTTTTAAAAAACAAGAAAGAATCATAGAAAAATAAGATTCTTCCTTGTTATTCCTGTCTATCTGTTTAGGATTATATAGAATATAATATATTATATTATATATATAGATATATATATAGAATAATATATAGATATATATATATATATATATTACATATTCCAATATAAAATAATATTAATTATTTTATATAATATTATTAATATATATATATATATTATATATACTTTTATATTTAGATATATATATTATATATATACATATATATATATATATATCCATATATATATATATATATATATATATATATTATATATATTATATATATATATATAATATATATATATATATATATATATATACACTTTTATTTAGTGTTGATCCAATTTTCTTAAACCTTTGCTTGTCTGGCAACTGTTTCTTGCGTGCACAGTTTTCTTTTGCATATGAACAGGTAATGAAAAAGGTAATAGAAATATATTTTCTGTAAAGAATGTAAGGCAAAAAAAAAGCAACTCCTCAATGGAACAGCATTAACATAATTTAGGGTTAACAAAGAAGAGTGCATCAAAACGTATTTATTGTGGATGACAATGTCCTTACTACAACCTATTAAAAATATTAAAAATATCTAAGATTTCACAAAGGTCTTGAATGGAGATGAATAGGTATGGTAAGGGTGACTCTGTCATCAGGCTTTACGGAAACCGCATTGATTATCTGGAATAAGCGTTTGATTACTAGGATTTCGAAAGATGGATTTTGTACGACTATGCCATTAGACAATTAGCAAAATGGTTACAAAACCAGGTTTTGTTTACATATTTCTCTTCCTCATGAAAGCAATAAAACTTGAAAGAGAAATATTGCAATTAGACTCAGTTAACCTACTCATTGGGCTGATTGGTT
The DNA here is from genome assembly GCF_015104395.2 of Macrobrachium nipponense. Classification (NCBI taxonomy): domain Eukaryota; kingdom Metazoa; phylum Arthropoda; class Malacostraca; order Decapoda; family Palaemonidae; genus Macrobrachium; species Macrobrachium nipponense. The sequence continues at coordinate 84,577,982 of NC_061108.1, forward strand.
GATAAAATAAAGTTGTGAAACAGTTTGCAGAGTGGAGATAGTCTCCATACAACAGAAAACCAGAGAACTCCTCTTTGTCACCCAACACTTCCGTTGTGTATGCTGTCACAACATTAAAGTGTTGATATAGGGAAGAAATCAAAATTCCATCCCGCAAAAGTACTTAATTTCAAGTACTGAAAGCTTCCCCACTTCCTTGATCAAGTTGCTATGGATATTTTGTAGGAGGCTGTGGCAGAGCAGGAAGAAAATCGAGATGATAGCGGCAAGGTAAAGATGTAAAGACTCTTACTGCTAGTACAGTGGACGTTAACCTGGTGTAGATTATATGATAACCTACTCTCAGTCCTTGGCTTAGGTTTGATTTTGTTTGATTTATATAAATTTTTGACATTATGCCAAGCATTGGGGAAACTAAGGCCATTCAGCGCTGAAACGGAAATTGATAATATAAGGTTTGAAAGGTGTTACAGGAGGCAAACCTAGCAGTTATACTATGAAACAATTGTTAGGAGGGGGTGGGCAGTAAGATGGAAGAAACAGAATATGAATGTAGGTATAGTAAAATGAATGAAAGTAGTTGCAGCTAGGGGCCGAAGGGACGATGGCATGGACCTTAAATAATGCCTACATTGCACTGAATGAGGTGCACTGATGGCACTAACCCACTACGGGGCTCTTGGCTTAGGAAACGCTGAAAATGTCCACTACTCCAAGGTTACCATGAAAGAGTTTAGCGTCTTTGTGCATGAATTCTTGCAAACATAACGTAACATGGATATTCCCTCCTTATAGGATTTTACCTAACTGTGTTGATTACGAGAACACATGCCTAAAGAACAAAATGTAAAAAACAAGGTATAAGTATGGTAACTCTTATTGTAGCATAATGGTGACCGCCATAGTTGTTATAATATGGAATCAAGTCAGACGGACATGTTTACTGCCATTTCAGTAAAGACTCACTGATATTTGCAAACTAAGTTATAATAGTTATTTGGAACTATAGCTCCAATTGGCAGAAGTCATTATCAAAAGTAATAGAAATATTTTGTCAGTGGAGATTATGTGTGCATGTTCCATATCTGGGCTGCAGTAAAGTTTGAGAGCCAAATCTAACCTTACTTCTATTTGAAAGATTTAATATTTCACTGATTTATTCTCGATTTGTTATCCCACTGGTTGGGTACTAATGGTAAGTGGAGAAGGAAGCTGTTCCATAGATGTTCCCGTAAGATTAAAGTTACCTGCTGTAGTTCGTTATAACGTTGAGCGAACTTTAAGAAGGAAAGCTGTCTTGTGGCATTAAAAAGTAATGAGTCTACAAGAGGACTGCAGATTACCAATAATCTTTTTAATACTTCAGATTTGATTTGAATGATCCCAAAGTATTGTCCAAAAATCTTATATGCATTGAAGAAGAAATTGAAAAGGTTTCGTAATACAAACGGGAAACAGCGAGTCGATCTTCAGGTACTGTTTCCAAATCGGAATATTATTGACTAAGGTCAGTTCTGGGCGAGTAATTTTCCATGCAAGGAGAATATCTGAGATCATAGCTGAGAATGCGTTGAGTGTCATCACTCCGCTGCCAATATTCTCAACACCCTGGATCTTAGGACATGAATGTGAAAACGACTTTTTGCTGAATATAACCTATAAGGTAATAGTACGACAATTGGTCCAACATGGAAAGACTCAAAAAGGATAAAGAAAAAATTGTTAAATGAACTAATATTAATTTGCATTCTATATGAGGTGAATAGTGTATGCTGATAGATACCATTGTAATATATGTGATAATATTATGGTAAAAAAAAACGATTAAAAATACTGTTACATGTTCATGTAAATAAATCTTGTCTCTAACTGATATTCGTAACAAACAAGTTATAGTTATCATTACGTGAAATATGAAATAATTTTTGGCCAAAAATTAAAATGACCAGCTTTCTGCCCTTATATTCTATTAATGAAACTACTTTCTCCTGTATTGGGAAAAAGTGGGAAAATAATAGTCTCACCTTATCTATTAGAATCCTGTGATGAAAGCTGTAAATGTACTAATTCAACTTTGATAAATAGACCACATTCAAACGTTTTTACAAACGAAAATGCGTGAAACTATCTCAGATTCATCTGTACTTTTTGGCTTGGATGATCGATTGGAACCCTTACTTCTGATGAGGTAGCTCATGAAATTACTTTTACTATGAATTACGCCCACAGAATGGAATTCTAAACACTCACCATTTACATACAGATGTCCATCCGCAAAAAAGGGTGCGGGGACGTCATTTAAGCGCATCCTGATGAATCCAACATAAGAAAAAATTATGTTACAGTTGGCTTCAAAGGAATCGACATTCATGAATAGAATTTCATAGTACTTATCAGTTTCCAGATGAATGAAGTTGATACAGATTAAAGGAAAGTGTTTATCCCATCGCTATTCCATCTATACTCGTACTTCTTTCTTTCCATGCATGAGACTACGAAAGAAAACTCATTCTTTAAAACAGGCGTCCTTTCGATTAACAGAATCTCTGCCCCAGAGATGAAGGCGAGGATATTAGGGAACGGTTTCTAAAATGAAAGATAATGTAATTGTACTGAATTGGCGGGTAACAAAGCAAATCATATTGAAAGAAAAAAACTGTGAAATCTAGCAATTCCTGACACCTTGATAATACTCACCCAAGGGCTTAGTAGGAAATCATTTGCAGAAATGAACAAGTTAAGAAAGTTTTTTTTGCCTGATGCACGAGATTTAAAATTTCTAGCAGCACATGCTTTCATAATGCGATTGCTTGGTGGGTCGAATGAGAGATGAAGTAGATTGCTACCATTTCATTTTCTGTATCCCATTCTTATCAATTTATGTGGTACACAGATCCTCGTACTCATATCAAATAATCATCTGTTTCCTCTGGTCTTGAATTGACTTCAAATATTTCATCTACAGGATATAAGACACCCTTATTCGCGATTAACTTTGGAATTTTAATTGTATCTATTTACAGCTAGTTTTTCCGTGTCAGGTTATTTTTCTTTTTTTTTCGATCACGGGGCAATGCTTAACTTGCATACTGTTTTCCTTCATACCCTTTTAGCACGCTGGTAAGAATAACTAACAAATAATAAGCTAATTGTATCATTCGACACCGAAATTATATATTGCAATAGCGCCTACATGTAATCGCTGAAAAATATGACTTAGGAAAAACATTTTGAATAGCTAATTATGTTAGGCTAAATATCACCATGAAAAAATTTACTACAGGCACGAATGTTTTTTTCACCAAATATATGACTTGAACATTTTATCCTCTAAAAGTTATCATTTCAACATCGAGATAAAGAGACTGAAGGCTGTAGGCCTCGAACGTTCATAGCTTAAAGGATATGGAAAGTTCTATAGCTGAAGGTTTTACATTTTTCTATGACCAAAATATGGTCAGTATTAAATAATACTGGGGAAGAATAACTACTAAAACGAGGATGTCCACTAACATGATTCATGCTCAGAGAAAAAATAAGTTTAGTCTTTAAATTAAACTGTAATAAAATAGGTAGTGTTCAAAATACCAATGAAAAATGGCAACCGTCCATTTTTT
>NC_061108.1:84586598-84589098 GCF_015104395.2 Macrobrachium nipponense
GGTTATTTATAGCATTCCAGGTGATGCAAGAGCAACCTATGACGAAAAACTATGGGGCTTAGCTCTGTTCGTTTTTTAATTATTATCTGGATTCACTTATCGAAGCCGCCTTACTTTGGCTAATTCTCCGTAGGGTAAAGAAATCATCACAATTTTTTGGCTGATGGACTTGAATGAGATACTTCCCATGACCTCAAGTGTCTGAGTCATGCGTATGAACAATTGACGTTATGCATTATATACCTTTACAAACTCAGAAGACATAATTCTGAATCTAGTCAAACCTCTTTCAGTACCTTCTTTACCATTCTACGGCGGAGGTTCACTTTTTCACCAATTTGCCCTCGCGTCTGCGGACTAGTGAATAAGCTTCTTCGGATTATATTTACTACCACAAGGGAAACGGCAGGCAATTAACACGAAACCAATGAAGTTCTCTGCCCTCTTTCCTCTCGAACCATGATGTGACGCCAAGTTATGTCTGGAATCCTAACATGCAACGAAATCCTAATTCGATTAGGAATATTAAATCCAGTCCCATAGTAAAATCTGATAACATGACTTGCAGAGGTTTCGACGAGGTAATCCCCCACGTCTCTCTTATGGGCTCCCCCGCCTTTTTTTTTTTTTTTACGGGTGAAGGCTCTCTCTCTCTCTCTCTCTCTCTCTCTCTCTCTCTCTCTCTCTCTCTCATTTATAATTCGTTAAATACTGCTTATAAATGAGCAGAAATTGTTGTAGGCTAGTTCATGAACGTAAACATAATTTTGATTTGGGGTGAATGATTTTTTAAGTCATCAGTCATCACTTCATAACATGATAGTAGCCTTTCAAATCTGTCTTTTGTTGTCCTTCGAAGTACAACGGTCTTTGCGTTTATGGATTATGTATTTTTAAAGTAGTCAGCCAGTATTGAATTACGTTCGATTTCGTACCACTGATAAATTCCAGGGAAACGTATGAGTGAAAGTCATTAATTCTTTGTGTAAACTTAAAAAATAAATTTTTTTTTTAGGAATATGATTTTCAGATTCTCGTGAGTTGCGAAGTGAGGTAGAAAACTGAACGAAGAAAGCAGATATCCTAAATGAACATTAACACAGAAAACACATGCTTCTACCGTTAGCTGTGTCACGGCGGGTTTCTAGACTTGCATACATTTTTGTAGTATACGTAATGGAACTTCCGACTGATTTTAACAAAAGCGTACAATATTCTGGGAAACATCTACAAATAATCCCCACAGCATATATTTATATTTTTTCTACATTACCAAAAGTGTGAATTCCAAAACTGAATGGCGAGAGTGCTGGAAAAGAGAGAATTGTAAAATAAAAACTATTTAGAAAAATCTTTTAACTTTGCGATATCAACTTTGTTCAGGTCCGTGTTTACTTGTCTGAAGAGGGGCGGTGGCACACGGAACCTTCTTTCTGAGAAGTTCTCTATAAAATACAAAGAGAAACGACGAAGAGCTCCAACGCTTTCATTTGAAGGGAAGACCACCATATGCAAGGTTAATTTTTTTATCGTAAACTTTTAAAACAACTTCAGAATAGGGGCCCCATAGAGGAAACATCTCAAATAAGAGAAGTTTTTTTTTTTCTTTTTGAATTAGGTATATGTTAGATAAAGGTCCGAAATGTAAAAGTAATGGTGGGGTGATGTACGAACACCCGGTATAAGAGGCCTGGTGCGTCCCCATGGACTTTTCATCCAATAGAGATGGTTTTGGAAGGTTGACGGGAAACAACTACTTAAATAATATTTTTTCAGAAGCAAAATTATCCATATCCATAGATACTATTTAAACAAAATTCGAATCAACAAAATTTTTTGAACAGCACAACGTCTGCGAGCAATAATCTAGCAACTAAACTGCTAAAGATTATTGTGCAACGGGATTTGGAACTTTCTTACTACTTTAGCCATCCTTTGAGGCGGCCCTGTCGATGCCTCTAAGCTTTTGCTCTATGATGGCCTCGGCTTCTCTCCCCAGGAGCAGTTATTCATTATTATTATTATTATTATTATTATTATTATTATTATTATTATGATTTATTTATTTTTTGCTTCATCTAGGGCTCTTTTCAAAACGACTTCCCTTCCTTCACGAACAGAATATTGCTTGCTTCAGGTTGGCCACCATAATTTTGGCTTCTCTTATAATAGGCAGGTTGTTTTTCTTTCGTTCATTTTGAGGCGCATTACCAACGCCAGCCATGAAGGCTGTTTTCCATTAATCATACGTAAATCAAGGTATTCGTCACCTTTCAGTTGTTTTTCAAGATCCATTCTTACCTTCCTTTGAAAAGTTCATTTCTTGTTTTTGTGTCTGCGCGATTTTTTTTTTTTTTTTTGATACCTCATCTAAGGGGAGTTATGTCGCACTCTGATTGACAATATGGTCTTTTCCTTCTGTTTCATAGAACCTTATACCCATACCATTTCTATCAGTCATGGTATGATAGAATGATTGGGCTGCCCGCTCCAATATGCA
>NC_061108.1:84594098-84631598 GCF_015104395.2 Macrobrachium nipponense
TCGTATTTGGACCAGACAATCAACTATTCCATCCTCATGCTATGCTTACATCTTATGCAATTCCAAATTATTTAAAAAAAATTATTTACACAAACCACTCACATCACCCCAGATATCTCATCTCACAATTTTTATTTTATTTATTTATTTATTTTTTTGGTAATTGTATCTCAAATACAAGTCTTTGACAGTGTCTGAAAATATAACTTAACCATTTCATAACAAACACGTAGTTGTATTATGATTCGGTATTCGATGTATTTGACCATGCACACGAATTCATTTATTTGTTTTATGGCTTAGTACAGGACTTCAACTAACCTGGATAACATGTACATTCCATATCTTAGTGGATGACAACTTTTAGATAAGACAATGGGTCATAGAAATCTAGTGAAATAGGAAATTGAAGAACTCTTTGTGGCAATTTACTACAAATTATATATATATATATATATATATATATATATATATATATATATATATATATATATATATATATATACTGATTTAAACACAATCGCGAACACACGCCTGTATAACTGCTTCTTTAGTTGTATATCAGAGCAGAGACGATTGCCTATAGACTATATGTATATATATTAGTTGCACATGCATAAAAGCACATCAGAAAACATATTTTATTTAAGATCTTTGTATTAAGGAAAGGGAGAGAGAACGAGAGTGTTTTAGTTATATTATGAAATTACACACACAAACATGCATATGTATATATATACTATATATATATATATATATATATATATATATATATATATATATATATATATATATATATATATATATATATATATATATCATATATATATATATATATATATATATATATGTATGGTCAAATGTACAAGGTATTTACTTCTCTTTGTGCTCAAGGGTATTGATGTTTCTGTAATTTATTTTCATATATAGTGAACATGACTGGAAAGGAACAATTTTGTGCGACACTGCGTTAGTATATTCCTTTTCTTCAGACTGGATAGCAGGTCACTGATTTTCAGCCGTTTCTATTACAAAGTGCCGGGTGATAATGATGTTTTTGATATCCAATCATTGCATACAAGGAAAGAGCGGACGGATTATTGATTTGTGCGGGAATAATATTTGCTGTTCGTTCATAAAAAAAAAAAACCCTTCGTTCCTCAGTATTATCTTGCGGACTGACAAAAAAAAAAAAAAAACTGCGGTTCTCATGGCGCGCTGCAATGTTATCTTAGTTCCGCAGGCTCAGTTACGTTTGTTTGTCAGTTTCTTTGCTGTCAGATTTATTTTAAGTATTCCATCTTCTGGAGACTTATTGAACGCTTTAAATGATTTATGCCACCTTTGCGATGGTCATATTAACATTTAGTTTAACCATTATAAAAAAAAAGTATTCCTTGCCGATATATAGTATAGCAATCTCTTTTCTTAGCTCACTAAGCCATTGATTTTCCTTTGAACGCTGGCCCTACCTAGCGACTCCGCATTGATGGATGTTGGAAACTTGCTTTTGAACGTTCCTATAGCTAAAATATTTATTAGAAAATTTTTCAAGGAAGACGATAAAAAAGTACAAAATAACTAGGCTCCTAAGACGACAAAAAATGTTCCCTATAATTGTGCTTTTTCAAAGAAACCGTTATTAGATGCAGCTTTTAATGATTTACTTTACATTTTTAGTCATTTTTTAAAAGAGGCAATGTACATTTTGAACACCGAACATTTTTATATAATTCTTTAAAGATAATCTGTATTCTGACTACCGAACAGTGAGTATATAAAAAATTAAATCGCTTTTCTGGCATTCTAGGAAAATGGGCATTCGCTTTACACTACAAAGGGAATAGCTTTTCAGGTGCAATTTTTGTTGAGGAACAAAGGCTATCCATAAATTTACACGTATGTCATTTCGTACTTTTGATAAATTTAGAATGAATGTAAGTTCACAGTGAATAACAACAATAATATAAAATTTAACAGTCCCTTTCCAGTCCTAAAAACATAGAACTTGATCACAAATAGTATATATATATATATATATATATATATATATATATATATATATATATATATATAATGTGTGTGCATGTATGTTTGTGTGAGCGGACCTGAGCTTGTGTGTGGATGCATTATTGTACGATGGAAATAAATGACAGAACTGGTAGGAGAATGAGCGTGAATCTTTTATTGCTACTATCATCTTCATCAGATGAGAGAGGAACTGAAATGTTCGAAATTATCTTCATCAGATGTATTAATTTGCAACTCGCTTAAGGGCAATTTCAGAATATTCGTCTTGAGTTACAGGGTCTCATAAGTTGAACTTGGAGGGTGGTCTTTTTGTGGTGTTATTGCAGACCCGTTGAGACCAAATAATGATGACCCACTGAGACCAAGCAAGCCGGCTCCTCCCCCATCCAAGCCACAACCGCCACCCAAACCACCCAATCTGATGCTCACGCGCCCGTCTCTGTCGCTTCAGAACTCGACAGGTATTCCACGTTACTTCCGAATCTATGCATCTCAGTCATCATTACGAAACTCCGACCCCCACCCCACCCCACCCATAGTCCAACCCCAGTTCCAGATTGGCCACGGTCCCAGTGACCCAGTCAAGTCCAACTTCAGAATTTTTCATGATCCCCGCCTACTGTTCAGCTCCCCTGGCCCACTCCCCAAATTTTTGTTTTGGACCTTAACGTTAGGAAAAGCATTTTTGTATAGATTACAGTCTGAGAATGTCAATTTTTCTTTGCACACCAAAACCTCGATGCTAACACATGGTTGCCATCCGTATTAGACTTCGATTTCAAACATTATGTTTGAAAGTTCAACCCGTACAGCTAAGGTGGTAGTATTCCTTACATGTTTAGTACCATTCTCTGTATCTTTTAGCGTAGATAACAGACCAATTGTTGGCAGCGATGAGATGTGCCCCAGAATGACACATTGCCTGCATAGAAATATTTTTGAATTGCATATCTTTTTTTTTTTTCTCATATAGTTTTGCGTGTGTTCCTGGATTACTAGAGACTATGTTTTCTTCATTATATTTTCACTGGTTTGCATAGATGTCATCGCAGATTATTACTTTAGTGAGACTCCCCAGTTTCATTATATAGTTAGGACAGAAATTATTTCAATTCTCGTCGTGGGTTTTTTTATCACTTTTTATAGATATTAGTATTTCAGTGTACAAACTGTCTTCAGCAAGAACATAGATGAATAGTTTTATTGGCAATAGACTGGAATGATATCCCTGGAATATTGTTCAAAAATGCTATACGCACAATATTTCTTTCCATACATAGTGTTATTGGTAATTATATACGAATTTATTTATCTATTTAGCTTTATTACATAATATATATATATATATATATATATATATATATATATATATATATATATATATTTTATATATGTATGTTTATATCAAAATGTAAGAATACCAAGTCATCAGTAACGTTACCGAAACCCAGAAGATCAATAAGAGTTTATTAAGATACGTTTCGTGCCATCCTGACATCATCAGTCTGTAATATAATAATAACACATTTATGAAATATAAAATTAAAGTTTACTTGCTTATTCAAAAAGGAACATACTAAAAAACTAAAGTTATTTATAAAAACTAATTGTTAAGAACTAAAAACCTAAAATTATTTACAAGGTAACATTAAAATTGACGAAACTTAAGATTAAAAAGGAATATTAACCTTTACAAAGCGAAGGATAAGAAAGGAATGGCTGTAGGACCGTCGTTTGCCCAGACCTCGACTACGCCAAGAAAAGTTGAGTAGAGGATTGACTAGCATTGAGGGAAGGAACGAGCTGCTTGATATGTAAAGACTCAAGGGTCGTTATATATTGGCTGTCCTGGGTATTGTGAGTTATCGAAACATGTTTTTTGTTAATTTCAATTTTACAGTGAGCTGCATGATTTCTTATATTAAAAAATTCAGGGTTGGTGATCCTCTGGCCAGTTCGGTAGTTCACTCCCAAATGACTAGAATATCGAACTTGCAACAAGAGTTTCGGGACACCCCGGGAAAGTACATTTGTAAATAGTATTGGATCGCATAAACGGTTGCAATTTCTCTTTATGACTAAGGTGTGAGCCTATTTTGAGAAGATTAATAGGAATTTAATTAAATTTGAGACTTCCGAACTCTCATTCAATAATTTTCTTGATACAGTCTCCTAATTTATTTTTGAAAAAAAAAAAAAAAAAAAAATGAATAGTGGCGGATATGGGTAATTGTGGTACATCAAAGAAAGGGTTATTTTCCGTAAAGTTTAAGTAATTTATTTACCATTTTATAAAAAGACCTGCGTAGGATACGAGTTAGTTAAAAAATAATCTTGTAACGATTCAATTTCAGAGTGGAATGCTTTCCAGTCAGAAGCATACCTAAGTGCTCTAAAGACCAAAGTGGAAATGGCATTTAGTTTAAAATTAATAAAGCACGAAATATGAAAATTATTCCCCCTTCCTGTGAAGGTGTCTCCTATAGACAGAAGTATTAAACTTCTTATTATCTTTGATTATCTATATATATATAAGAAAGGTAAGCAGTTATCTTGATCCGTTTATATACTCGTAGTGAAGGTTATGTTACTGTTTTGGGTATTCACGAACTCCAAAAAAGCATCACCCTGCCATGAATGTCTAAGTAAGATAAAAGTGTCATCTTCATATCTCTTGTAAAAGGTTGGTTTAAAATAACTAGGACATTCAGTTAAAAACATTTTTCTCTAAGGAATCCATAATCACATTGGCAAAATTCGGGGCTAAAGGGTACCCCAAGGCCACGCCCTCGACCTGGGAGTACAGAAGACCATTAAAAACGAAAGCGGAATCTTGCACAGTTCTAATAATTGCTTAAAACCGTGGAGTGTGTCATCAACATTTAAAAAATTCTGTCTAAACTAATGTTTATTGTCTCTTCTAAGGGTACATTGGTAAATAAAGAGTCTACAAGACTAAACAAAAATAGAGATCTGAGTCTTGTATGGCAACAAGTTTCTGAGAATTGAAGTAATTTTTATTGTGTGTTCAGGTTGAGGGAGTTCATTAATTTTAAGTAAAGTGACAATGTATTTAGAGAGCTTGCATGTTTGGCTATTATAAGAAAAAAAAATTGGTCGGATAGGACGGTCCTCTTTGTGAATTTCAAGGAGACCGTATATAGCGCTAAAGGGTGATCTTGTGACAAAAAGCTTCTGATGAGTTTCTTCCGTTATGATTTTCTGATTTTTTAGTTTCCCTACGAAGTATCGGAAAGTATAGTTATGACCTTGTTTACGAAATATGCAGACCTGATAAAGGCAAAGGTGTGGTTCTCCTCAATAAACAAGACTACGTAATTTAATTTAATACCTATTAATCCTCTCAAAATAGGGTCTCTCCTTAGTCATAAAGAGAAATTGCAACCGTTTATGCGATCCAATACTATTTACAAATATACTTGCTCGGGGTGTCCCAGTACTTAAGTCGGATCGACGAAACGCTTGTCGCAACGTCGATATTCTAGTCATTTGGGAGCGAACTACCGAACTGGCCACAGGATAACCGACCCTGAATTTTCTAATATAAGAAATCATGCAACTCACTGTAAAATTGAAATAAACAAAAAAACATTTTTCGATAATTGACAATACCCGCACAGCCAATATATAACGACCCTTGAGTCTTTTTACATGCCACATACCAAGTATCTCGTTCCTTCCCTCAATTCTAATCAATCCTTTACCAAACTTTTCTTGGCGTAGTCGAGGTCTGGGCAAACGACGGTCCTACAGCCATTCCTTTCTTATCCTTCGCTTGTAAACCTAGGCTAATCTTAAATTTCGTCTATTTTAATGTTACCTTGTAAATTATTTTTGGTTTTTAGTTCTTAACACCTAGTTTTTATGAATAAATTTAGTTTTTTTATATATTCCCTTTTAAATTTACAAGTGAACATTAATTTTATATTTTAGAAATGTGAGTTATTATTATAATACAGACTGATGATGTGTCAGCATGGCACGAAACGAAACGTACATCTGTTTAATAAACTATTTCACTGATCTTCTGAGTTTCGGTAACCTTATTGATGACTCTATATATATATATAATATATATATATATATATATATATATTATATATATATATATATAAATATATATATTTATGATATACACAAAATGGTGAAGCCTAATACGGAAGTTTGTACTTTTTTGATGCCTGAATTTTTAAAGTTTCCTCCAATTCATGTAAACTTGAACAAGCTCCCAGTAGTTTGGACAGAAGTTATAAAAACCATTAAGCTTAAAGGAGTTGGTCGAAGATTTCCCGTTTGACGTTTAAAAAGATATACAACTATTAGAATAGTCTTATTTTGATATTTCTTTTCAATACTGAATGTTCACTGCCGTGCACTGCTTTGGTATATTATTCATCGCCATCCCAAGAAGAATTTACGGACACATACACGTACAAAAGTTAAGTATATCTTAGTTTTATCAGACCACTGAGCTGATCAACAGCTTAGGGCTGGCCCAAAGGATTAGATATTTTTACGTGGCTAGGAACAAACTGGTTACCTAGCAACGGGACCTACAGCTTATTGTGGGATCCGAACCACATCGAGAAGTACATTTCTATCACCAGTAATAAATTCGTCTGATTTCGCGTTGGCAGAACAGGGAATCGAACCCGAACCCTGAGATCGGTAGTCGAGCACGTAAACAACCCGTCCAGCACGTACAGCACACATACGCACACACACACACTTATATATATATATACGTACATACATACATACATACATACATACATACATACATACATACATACATATATATGATCTACGCGTGATTATTTTATCACACATCACCACAGGTTAAGAATGTAAGTGTCGGGACCCGAACCCAGTCTCTTATTTTTTCGCCTATGATGTGTACATGCCTTAAAGATTTATCTGAATGGTTAATTAGACACTCAAAATTTAGATGCTGAACATGATTTTAAATAAAAGTTGCAGTTCAGCGCTGATGCTTAGCTACTGAACTGCCAAGGAAGCGTTGTTGAAGAATTACTCTATTCGATAACGTAGAGCTTAATTAACTATCCTCTTGTAATACATACTGATGTATACTTATGGAAAAACGAAATTCTGTTCCAGTTCTGTTTGTTTAGATGTTTCTGGTTCTTGTCAAGGAGATTTTTTCAGGAATCTCAAACCGTATTCAGACTGATGTATAAGTTATTTTCTTAGCCACTTCGAACAGGGAACGGGTATATGACTTTTTTTTTTTTTTTTTAATTCCGATAGAACCATGTGGAAATTTGTTTCTCTTCCTAGTCATACTCGTACCAGATGAAGGAAATAGACTGAATAGATATCGCCTGTAAGACTAGGAAGTTTACCCATTGTGTTAGTGACAGGTAAGACAGTCAGAATTAAGAAGCATTTAGCAGTTATTAACTTACAAGAAGCATCAAAATTAGGCGATAAAAGTCTGTTTCCAAAGGAAATTAAGAGAATATGCCCTACTGGTACGAATAAATATGACAAGAAGTGGTAATGGCCATTCATTTTAGAATATATCACTGATATATTTTCAAAATGAAGCATGAATATTGAAGTGATGGCAGGAATGAAAAGTCAACGTAGTTTTATCTTAATAGCCTCACGCAAGAGGCAAGGTACTTGGCTCGCATGGATGTCATTCATAGCAATGTGGAGTAATATGCCGTAAAGAAGGATGAACATATATATCATATCATTTAAAAACTTGTGTGTTCAATTGTTCAACGAGCCATTCCATTTCCATCTAACCGAGATAAGTTGTTTATGTTACCATCGTCCTCAGTGATAGCTTCATTAAATGGAAATATTTATGGAACTAATTCTTAGCATTTCATGGAAATGCATAACAATAGTCACGAAGTGAAATATCCTTTTGCTAAGATTAAGAATTTTGAGATTTTTCCATATAAGCTTAAATTTGCAAGTGTTGTAATAACGAAGATTATCTTAATTCGCCTATACCAGGCTCTTATCTTAATATGAACACGTATTTCATGTTACCTCCTTCAAAGTGACAAAAGTGAATTAAAGATGAGATATAAAATCATTCAACCAACAAAAATCTTTAGTAGAGATTTGTTTATACTAGATATATCTAAATCTCCACTTCAGATGAAATAAATTGCCTCTCATTATTTCACATATCTTCAGAATTTATTAACCCAAACTGATGAAGGCAATACCAAAATGTTCAACTCTACAATTGTTTTCTCAGGAATCTTCATCACTTCATTGCCTTTTCATACTGACAGGAAGTCACAATTCGTATTGTTACTTTCATTATGTCCTCTAATGCCCAATGTTGTTACACCCGAACACCGTCAGGTATCTCAATGTTATTTTGTTATTCACACTATTCCACTTTATACAACTTCATTGTGCGTGCAATTTCTATTAAAATTAGTTTCATTCAAACCATTATTTACGGTGTATTGTGAACCTTTTATTATCAAGGTTTATGTATACTGTATGCTGGCAAAATACATTTAAATATGTCAGTTTTCCAGGATCCACATGGGCTATATGTTCATTCAAAAAGCTATTTCTCAAAAAAATAAACGAACATTATTGTTTCTACTAAAAGGCCATGTACAGTTTCGGTCTTGAAATATATTAGCTCAGGCTGGACGCATATCTGGTATAGAAGTGTACGACTTGTGAAAATAACTTACTTGAGCATCAAGCTGCTTCTAAGAAGAATATTGAAATTACCTCTTCTATGTTGAAAATCTTTAAAGAAAAGGTCTCAGTAATCACTACTATCTGAAATTTCTTCATATGATGTATATTATCAAGTAGTATCTAACGATAACGACATAGCGCTTTTTAACAGTTCAGAGCGCATGTTTGTTCTGGCATAGGTGTCGTGAGTCGGTAAGATTAAGATTGAAGAGGAGTAAGTAGTGTACTGAATTCACTGCATACAGTAAGATCTGTGTTCCTTTATTTTGTTCTTCTTTACTGAAACAGGCAATTTATCCGATTCTCATACTGCATATAATACAAATGTCCCTTGATCACCAAGTAAATCAGCTTCAGAAAAAAAAAATTCTGTCAAGGATTCAAGGTTAATGCCGAATCAATCAAAATTATTTCATACTATATTAATTGTTAATATAAAAAAATAAACATGTATTTATTCAATTTCATGGCTATCCAAATAAGTGCAGACACACATAAAACACTAATGATTCCTAACTATATTGCTTTCTCTTATTTTCATTTTTTTTTTAATATTTGCCATTGGTTTCATGACCAGTTCTTTCGCTGATTTAATTATATTTGTTGAATGGAGAGTGTTTGTTAATCTTTGCTTGAATCGAAATGAAGTTATATTTTACGTCGATCGTTGCAATTCTATATTCGTTCTTTGTTCTTATCTGTTACCTAGCTCTCTCCCTCTTGTATATTTTCTTTTGCTATTTACGTAAAGAGTAAAAGTCCCTAGTCTGAATGAATTACAAAATGAAAACAATGCCATTTATAGTATTATCTTTACTGAGAATTCAAAAAGCTAGAGTTAAAGGACATGACCTTCGTTACTTGAAAGGTAAAACATCAACCGATAATTTTTAGTTTAAGAGAAATGGCTGTACAATATATCCATTACATGGTGGTTTATAGATAGATATCCTTTCACCGTAAAACCGAAAAACTACAGAGATTTTAGATTACTCAGTGCTTCATGAACCATAACACTATGTCCAGCAAAGATTCCATCTGTGGAAGGAAGATTTTCTTTGCAAAACTTTTTGTCCTGTCAATGAATGCCTATTCTCACTGTTATTAGGCAGTGAGCCTTGATTTGGATATTCAGGTCTGAATGGAATTTTGAAATGGACTCTAATTTTAAAGAGCTTTCAAACCATCAATAAGTTTCAGACAAGATCACTTCAGCAACTTTCAGTTTTTTTGTGCGTTTGCTACGAGGAATAAATGCTGGATTCACTACTTACTCCACCTGGTGATATGAAAATGAGGTCGGGTTCTTTAATGCAATAAAATATGATAATATTGAGCTTGTAAAAGAAAATATAAACCACATTTCCTGAAACTTTCACGCGCAGAATCTGGATACAACTTCAGTATCTCTCTTGCTGAATTCATATGACGAGATAAAACAAAATGGGTACTTAGCACTCAAAACGCTTTCATGAAAACAATTAATGACTGGAATAGACAACGGAAGCAAGCTTATTCTTATTACATAACCACCCCTTAATTTGTACATTACATTTCCATATTTTTTCAACATAGAGAAAAGAGCATATTTTTTAATGGATCTTACCTGGGACTTGTTACCTTACCATAGAATTAAATAAAGATTGAGTTCCAAAACTGTATTTTTAAATAAAACATACTGATTACAGAGGGACTTTCTTTAAGAGAAGTCATACTTACAAGTGAATTTGAATTTAAAATGTTCCTCATATAATTATTATCCAGAGAATTCTTTTTACGTTGGTATGTTAACATGTAGAAATCGGTCAAATAATCAATAACGTTTCTTGGCGCATTAGGAAGAAATTAATGATGACACTTTACTTTACGTAGATATCTCAGATTTCTGATTTCCAAATCGGGGTCGGCATCATTCACAAGCTAGGAAACGTTTATTCCAGGCAACGTCGCTCCACATTGTTAGTGTTGCCCAAAGGAAACCAGAAAAGGGAATACTGTAACGATTAAGCTCATTGTTGCTGTCTCGTGCTAGGAAACCTATTCTAAAAATAACAGACAGCCATGGCAACACAAATCAACCAGACACATATTGCTCTAATCCTCACTGTTCCTTGCGTTTTCCATTCACTGTTGTTTGTCCTGTTTGAAATACGTATGTGCTTCCACTTACTCTGCTTTTGCTGGTCAATCTATCGGCCTGCATTATGATCGTGTGGTTTTCACTGTACCCAGAATTTCGTGTGTGTTATGCCTGGTCTTGTGATGTGTGCTCATTACATGAGCAATCTTAGTAATCATTAGGTTCACATGCACATCTGGCATATTCAACCGTATTACAACTATATATTTTTTCATTCTGTGTCATTTCAAAACTTACTTTAAAAAAGTTTTCTAAAAATTTCTATTTGATGACGTAGACATTTTAATGTCCATAAATTATATAAAATAATCTGACTTCCACGAATGATGGTTGGTTGAGAGGCCGGCATTCACTTTAACTTAGGTAATTTTGTAATTGAAAATCTGTCTACACCATTCCGGTTAAAATTAGATTTTTTATTTGACCCCTTTCCATTATAAATGGAATTATTACTTTTTTACTTGATTATTTCCGAATTCTTTGACCAATGGGTAGTACCACAAATTAGTACAAAAATATAAACTAGGCGCCTAGGTTTTATGTAGCAAGTTAAGTTCAGCCCGATACCCAAGGATTATTGAGGTGTAATATCCAAGAAAACATGGATTGGTGAAGACATCGGTGAATGCCTAAATAACCCCTAATTTATGTAAATGTAACCTAGAGTTATGCTTTGCTATAACCACATTGCTATAAATAAAAAAAAGAATTATTTAACTGCAGCTGTTAACAAACTAATCAGAATTAGGGAAGTGATATCTATTCCACAACCGGCAAAACCAGTGAGGAAGCATAGATTAGACTCTTGAGTGATTATTAGATAATGAAAGTGATGAGCTATAAAAGCTGGTTCCAACTCGTGCATAATAACGTGAGAATAGTCTCCTTTTTCCTTAATTTCGCAATACAATACAGTATATACTTGGCACTTTCAAATAATATATATATATATACATATATATATATATATATATATATATATATATATATATATACACACTATATATATTATGTATATATATATATATAGATGATATATATATATTGATATATATGTAATCGATAATATAGTTATATTTATTTAGAAATATATATATTATTATATATATATATAACATAAGATATATATATATCTATATATATAATATATTATACTATATTAGTATATAATATATATATATATATTTATATATATATATACTATATTAATATATATATATATTATATATATATATTTCATAGCATTATATATGATATATTATTTAGACACATATATATATATATATTAGATAATATATAATATATATATACATACTATATATATTTATATTTAATAGAATAGATATATATCATATATATATATATATTACTATTTATACACTTATACATCAATATATATATAGATAACATATAGATATATAGATATAGATATAATATATATATAGAATATATATATATAAACGATATAATATAAAATATATATACATATATATAACATAACTAATATTAATATATATATATATATATATATATATAATTATATATAATAAATAACTTATATAGATATTATATGAGATATTATATATAATATAATTATACATATATATATAATATATACT
Organism: Macrobrachium nipponense; assembly: GCF_015104395.2. NCBI lineage: Eukaryota > Metazoa > Arthropoda > Malacostraca > Decapoda > Palaemonidae > Macrobrachium > Macrobrachium nipponense. The sequence continues at coordinate 84,606,621 of NC_061108.1, forward strand.
ATATATAATATAGCATATATTAGATATACATATATAGATATATTATATATAATAGATTATATAAGGTATACATATATCTAATATATAGTATATATATAGGATTAGATATATTATTATTATATTGATAATATATATATACATATTATATAGATATATATAATATATTATATTATATAAATATATATAGACTACACCTATATATATTGTAATATGTATATATATATATATATTCTATATTCTATATAATATATATACTATATTATCTTTTATAATCTATATATTTATATATATATCTATATACATATATTATATATATCTAATATATATATTATATCTATATATATATAATATATATATATATATATTATATATATATATATAGATATATATATGTATATCTATATATATATATTTATATATATATATATATATATTTATACATATATATATATAGAATTAGTATCATATATTATTCTGGATATCCTATATATATATATTTTATTATATATATCTGTAGATATATCTCATTCTATATATTTTCTACCCTCATATATTATATATCGTCATATCTCTATATATATATATCTATCATATCTCTATCTATATCTATCTATCTATACTACTATTCTATATAAATCTATCAACTCTCTATCTAGATATAATTAGATAATAATCTATATACGTATATATAATCTTATCTATCTATCTCTCTATCCTACGCTCATCTCTCTCTATACTCTGTATATCTATAGAATTATACCTCCTATATATATATCTATATATATATAATATATAGATCTATACATATATATATATATTATATATATATGATATATCATTATACCTATAGATCTACTATATATATATATCTATCTAATATATAATATCTATATATATAAATTTAATTATACTACGATTTATATATATAAAAATATATATATATATATATAATCGTATATAATATATTATATATATTAATATATATATCGCATATATCATATATAATATATATATATATATATATATATATACATATATATATATATATATATATATATGTATGTGTGCGTGTGTGTGTGTGTCGCAGGAAAACAGCAGTCATTCGAGATATATTCTGAAGGAAGCAAGGGAGACGTCTTCTGGTAATCTAAAAGGCTTTATTTAGCAACGTTTCGGGGTCCAGCCCCATCATCACGGCTGTTAAAAGGAATAATACACATAGAACACAATAAAAAGACTCTTCCTAATAACCAACATAAATTTACAATTCACGGAAAACCTACTACAATGTTAAGAAAATTACCATCTCAAGTGAAGGGAAGAAGACGAGTGACCAGAAGAAGGAAAGGTTCCAAGTAAATATAGTTATGCCAGGTAAAGAGGGGGTAGCGGTAGTTTGGTAGTTAATTTTGGAACTATTAGTTGTTTTATGGAAAGTGACTCGAAGACAACAAGATGTGATGATGGGGCTGGACTCCGAAACGTCGCTCAGTAGAGCCTTAAATTACCAGAGGACGTCTCCCTTGCTTCCTTGAGAATATATATCTACATATCTATATATATATATATAGATATATATATATATATATATATATATCATATATATATATATATATATATACATATATATATATATATATATATATATATATATATATATATATATATATATAAAACAGTGTGATCTTCAACTTCTCGCATAGATATATATATATATATTATATATATATATATTAGTATAATATATATTATATATATATTATATATATATACTTATATATATATATATATATCATATATATTTATATTATATATAGTAATGAGGCTATTTCCTCATTATTCATTTGGTAAACGTGTAACTCGAGCGTCAAGGCAAACCACAAACAAACCTCTCTTTCTCTCTCTCTCTCTCTCCATTCTAACAGGTAATGAAAATGAGAGAGTTGCATCATAAGAAAATACATTTATTAACAATGAATAAATAATGAATTAACCAAGTCTTACAGACTAACTTACTTCAAGTTACCCCACTATCAAAATGTCTAAACAGTAAATATAGTCACACCAAAATGTCTATTATCCATCGGGGACTCTCTGTCCCCCTAAGACACTCGGTCCCCGTCTGTCTCAAAGACACGAGAAGCACACTCGTAAGTACACACACAAGTTTAACAATCAGAGATTAAAGATTGAATATCCTCACAAAAATGTCAAATAGATAACAAGCCACTCTTTGGCTAAACAGTTCAAACTCACCCAAGCAGCCGGACTATTTCGCACACTTAATAAAAAACCACTTCGGAGAGCACCACGGCATCCTGCCTTTCTTCCAAAGACGCCTCTATTAAAATCCTCCATAGATTTGGGTATCCAACATTTTCAATAGAAGAGGCGCACACGCACATACGAACGCACACTTCGTTAGCGCCTCACAATTACAGGCCGCAGCCAGTTTCACAAAGGCACTTTGAGAAGAGTTCATGACCTGAGTACATTGACTTGTCTAACTATGCAGTTTTATCTCACGCCACCCACAGAAACTATTGGTCAGCTTTCTCAGGTCGTTGCTTCTCCACATTCCATAGGTCACAGCGAACATATTGGCAATATATCATTAATCAAAAACCCTAGGCCTTTCACGTATATATATATATATATATATATATATATATATATATATATATATATATATATATATATTATATATATATATAATATATATATATATATATGTGTGTGTGTGTATATATATTGTTACGTTTTAAGCCCTGGCCTGAAGGGGCTCAAATACGTAAACAAAAATAGTTGAGGGAAAATGCAGAATAAATTACTTGAACTTACCTTAAAAGGATTTATAGTGTTAATTTACTCTAGAGGAGGTCACCAGAAAACTCAGCTAATTACTTTACATACAATTATTTACAAGAGGCCATTTACTGGCCTGGAGAAAGAGTAAATGCAGCTTGTCCACACAGGGACTAATATTATCTCTCACAAGGGGATGATAGTCGGCTAAAAATGAGGTTCACGTAAAAGCTGGCTTTCAAAATTGTTCATATGTCTTGCGGTAAAGCATCACTTGCGGGCGCGAAGACTTGGACACGTGACTCAGGAAATCTGGAAGAAATCCCAGATTAGACACAAAATAATCCAAGAGTTCTTGCACAAGTTACAGTTACTCACTTTGTCTAACACACTGGGGAGGAACACTTAGCGTTAAATGAAATATTCAATATCTTCATTTGTCTGGGACGATCACACAAGGGAAGCATGTGGCCACGAGGCAGTGAGAGGAACAAAGGAATGTTCATTTGAGAATTAGAAGGTTGAATTTTGAAAAATGGGGAGTAATTACGACACTAAGAGATAAGGAACTTGCGATATGACTGTTTCACAAGACGTACCTGGAAGCCATGATCAGTGGACCTTTGTAGAAATGCGGCGTCGGCTTTGTCTCAGGTCTGGGGCTCTGGGCACGCCAGTAACGCTGTGGTAGGCCTAAAATGGAAGGCTGGTGGCTGGACATCCGTCCGAGGTCACGAATGGAGCTGACTGAGGTCGAAGGCAGGTGTGTAGCATGGGTGTTGGGGTCAGCTTAACCCTATGCCTCCAATATCAGCATCCTGGAAACAGAACATACAGCCAGCAGAGGGTTCACAGGAAAAAGGAGCTTAAGACGTAGGCTACCTACACCCTCCCTTTTGGGATACGTCCTTAAGGCTGAGAAGCCTTTATTTCCCCCCTTCTAACAGGAAATTTCTATCTCTGGCTGGTGTGCTTTGGGTTCCTGCCTAAAATCAGCTGATATTTGGGTGAATATGGCTGCTCTTCTAGAAATAAAATACATTAAATACTGCTGGGAAGACGAGGCGGTCAATAAATGTAACAGCTCCCCCTGTTAAGAAGGCATTCACTCCCTTTTGGGCATGAAGGCCTTGGCTAAATAAGTTGATCGTCTCGACTACCCAGTTCTCCTACTCTAACTGAAGTTTTTAGAATAGCGATACAGCTAACTACAGTGGCCTACCTAACTTATAGGTGGAGATGCTAAGTTTACAAACTCACGGAATTAATGTAGTCTAGCCTAAGTGAGAACTACGGGTCGTCTGGGACGACAGTCTTCTCTACCCCTATGTAAGGTTACTTGAAAATTCTACTTGCTACTACCCTAATGCCCTGGTACTAAATTATTAGCCTAACCTACTCATTACAGTTAATTAGAGACGCAATCATTCCAGAGTGCGGTATGCACAGCAGTGGTGTATCGAACCTGAATTGTTAAAGTACATAAGAGGAGGTAATGATGCGTGAGGATGATGAGTGATTAGTAGAGTACCAGGATGGAAATGTAATGAGGTAATTATGACATATACATGAGGGTTAGTATTACCATTTCTAAGGGTTAGAAGGTTAGTTTTACTGGCAGAGATCAGGCTGGCTACCTTCTCTGGGTAGGTGCCAGGATCACTCTGCAATTGAATGTGACACTGTACCTAGGGCACAAGTGCCAAGGAGAGCATGTGGCTCTTTGGTTAGTTTGGTGATTTGTTACGTCCCTTCTTCTTCTTATTATTATTATTCCTCCAGGGCCTGGCTATACCAGTCCTAGGAGTAGATGGAGGCACCGACTCTGGGGTAAGGCGAGAGATGCCGTCAGGAGCAGAGGCAGTGGTAGCCTGAGGGATGTCAGGAGAACACCCTACTTCGGTATCTGCAGCAACCGTCGTAGAGGTGGAACCTACTGCAGGGGAGGCCCTTACTTCGGCTGCTGCGACAATCATCGTAAGGGGAAAACTCCAGGCTGACTCCAGGTCGGGCAGTTCCTGGTCGTCCAGAGGTGAGAAGGTGAGGTCTGCCGGAGGTTCATCCTCGGGCGACAGCGGTGAGGGTGAAGAAGAATCATGGACTTGGGATTGGCCATGGGCTGCTGTAAGCTCCGTGCCTGTTGGAGGATCTCCTGTAGGAGGATCCTTGATAAGGTTAGGTGCCGGCACTAGCTCAGGGCCAGGCGCAAAGGTCAAAGTTTGTGGTGGCTCTACGTCCAGGTTGGATGGAGCTTGGCACTGCTCAGTGCTGCCAAGTGGCACTGGCAGAGAGTTGAGGTCAGCTGGACCTGTGACAGGTACCGGAGGTGCAATACCTCTCAGCGTGCCCTTGGAAATGGGAGACAGGGGCTCCTGTCTCTTGTGGAAGGCTGAGCCTTGTGGAACACAGACAGTGTCCGCTGCTGGTAGCTTGCTAGGGCACCCAGGCCAATTAGTGGAGTGCTCTATTACGTTACAGGTTTTGCAACGGAACTGTGAATGATCAATCTCCCTCCTTGGTAACGGGGGAGACTGTTGGTGGCCGTACTTCCGGGAGGAAGTAGGTCTTGGATGTCTCCTTGCTTTGGAGTAGCTTGTCGTGGGGTTAGGACCCCTAGGCTTTTTGAAATGCGAGGGAGACTTCATGTCTTGCCCTAGGAGGAGGTCGTAACCTCCTGGAATGTAGCTTGCAACTGCAAGAGTACATAATTTGGAGAAGTGAGCTCTGGTGACCTTCAGTTGGATGGTCGGAAGGATCAGTTTAATATGATTGATGCCTTCAATTGTGATTAGTTGCCGTCTATCGACGGTAGCCCCTCAGGGGATTTGATCTTCCCGTATCAGGGAGATTTGAGCGCCAGAGTCGTCAAAGGCTCTGACGTGGCTTGGCGAATAATGACCTTGAAGGGGTGCGACAGTTATAGGGCCCTGAGCTGGGGGTCCTAGTGAGGAAGAATTGGTGATGGCCATTGCGATGGCGGGAATATTGAAATTCGCGCACCCTCCGTAGTTGGCAGACATGTGACCCTTGCGGACACAGTCTCGGCAGAACTTGTTCCAGAACTTCTTCCGTGGCACTGGACGGTAAGGCCGAGATGGCCCCACAGGTTGCGAATCTGTGGAGTCACCAAGGCTGGCAGTGTGCTCTGGCACAGGTGAAGAGTCCTCTCTGGCAGTGATTTGATGTGGGGAGGTGAATGAGTCCTCCGTTGAATCACCCTCGAAAACAAGTTCGGGGTTAACTGGTGGGCTTACCTCTTCCAAAATGGAGGAGGTAGGCGGTGAAATGGTAAGAGACTGACCAGAGACGGCGGGACTGTGAGACACAGTGGGTGCAGGGCTGGAAGCTGGCAGAGTGGCTTGAGCTAAGATACTCTCCTTATGGACCTTCTCCCGCTTGATTTCGAGTTCCTTCTCCTTGAGAGCTAGCTCATTCCTTCTCTCTTCTTCACTTGCCTTTCTCTCTGCTTCTCTTTCCTTTCTCTCTGCTTCTCTGGCTTTTCTCTGGTTTTCCCTTTCTTCCTTTTCTTGCAGGCGCGCGGCATCCTGCTGCGCCTTCATCCACTGGTCAAGTGCTGGTCCAGTGTAACCAGCCTCCTTGCCCAGAGTTATGAGGGTTCGGAGCTTCTCTAGCTCTATGGCAAAGAAGTCGTGGGAAGCAGGGGAAGACATTTCTCTAGGCTGCAGTAGAGGTTCAGACAAAGTTAGAAATAATGGTGGCCAGGAAAAGTACTGGGTGGAATGGGAGTGCCCACTTTGCAATGTGGCACTCACTTGGAAATGGGTTCTGCAATTGTGGTAATGAAAAGTCTGAAAAGACTGGGTGCTCGGTGGCACTTTGTGAATGGCACCTTCCAATGAGGTGAGACAATCAAATGGAGTGTGCGGCGTACGTCACACTTAAGGGCGTTCCTAACTTGGGAGACGCTGGAATGGGCAACCTGTAGGTCCAATACAGGTGCACGGCACTAATGGAGGCGTTCCTTGGTTGAGTAATCCGAAATGGTGGATACTCTAATGAATGGGCGTTCCGTAGGACGGACACGCAGGTAAATAGCTACCTGTACGGCTGTACAGGTGCATGGCACTTTGAGGAGGCATTCCTTGGGTAGCACTAGTAGTGCTGGAATAGCGGAACTTCAGGAGGTGTTCCTTTGGAGCACTGGTAGCATGCTGGTGTGTCCCGTCGGACGACACTAAATGCGGTATACTCAAATATACTTAAGAGAAATGGCGCTGTTCGTGGCAGAATGTAATGGTGGAGGAGAGAAAGTAAAAGGTGGGAGTACCACAGCAGCCAGTCGATGGACAGTGTCAAGAATTAGTGGCACTGTAAAATGATAAGGCCTGACGTGCACTGGTGGTGGCCAGTCTTAGACTGGTAACGACTTCCTTGATGGAAGTAATGAGGTTGCGGTGCACACTGTGCAATCTGCGCTTGCGGTATACGCAAGTCCTTTGTGATAAAAAATGACAAGACCACTCGGGCAACGACAGGTAATGGTAACTTGAAAATGCTCAGTCCTGGGCTGAAGTACTCGGTAAATGAAATAAATGGACACAGGCGCGTATCACGCTCAGTGTAAATGAAAGACACAAGAGACTGAAATAATGTTAATGTTAGTAATAGACGTAGTACTCTTGGCTTTTGGAATAATAGGTTCTCTCTCTCTCTATCTCTCTCTCTCTCTGAGAGGGTGAAAATGATATATGACGAACTCCCTTGTATTTATTTGAACTACTAATAATGTAAGTTAATACAACGCAACTTGCGTTAAATGATCTACTTACGTTAAGTTTAATGGAAGAATTGCTTTCGAAAAAGTTTTACGTAAACGATAACGCACTAGCGATGAACGATGTTTACGTTACTGGTAGCGGCTTGCGCTTATATGAAATGATTTGCGTTTTAATATGAATTTTACAATGACGCGTTTTACGTTAACAATTCTTGTAATTTACTCTACTTTCAAGATTTACGTTAACTTTACGTAAGGTTACTAGGTCCTTGTGACAAGTGAAATGACGGTAAGGATTTTAAGATGAAAATGTTAGCAAACATTTGTAAATGGAAAAGGTTATGTTCAGTACGAAGTGAAATGGAACTTTCGCTCAGTGAGTGAGTGAGCAATGCTAGGTGAAACGTGTGGTGAGGCTAGCAGAGCGGGCTCGGGGTGCTATCCGCGATGGCGAATCAGCTGATTTTCTGTAAATGCGGAGGCTATTTACAACACGAAATTCTAATTTCTCATTCAATGCGAATTACGTTAATTTCTCTGGCAGAATGATAGATACTAGTATCGAGATTGATGTTATTTACGTTAAAACTTCAAGACTTACGTTACTTTGCTTAAATAATTGAGATAACGCTTGAAGTGATGAATGCTTTGCTTTGTGAGACCAAAGGTTGGCTGGCAGGCCTGAGAGTGCACATGCGCTAACCTGACGAAGCTGGCAGGCTAAGCGGTTACCAACACTTGGAATGAAAACAAAGTTAAAATGAATTCCCCTAACATATCACAGACAAAAGAATTGTACACTTCTTTTGCCGTAACTATTAACAGAACACTCCTAACTAGCTAGGCTTGCTAACACAGTAATAAACCCTGGCAAAGCACTTCCTAGGTTGAACTAGTACTTTCTGGCATCTATCTTACACATGTGCTCGTGTCTCGTCAGGTGAGAACAATACAAAATAACAGAGGATTCGCGGGGCAAATTGTTTGCTTGCCACTAAAATTAAGCTCTGGCGCTTTCGCCGTTACAATATAATATTTCTACTTAACACTCTTTTAAACACTTCTAATAAAAATACTTAAACCTACCTTAAGCTAACATTGGTTATAAATAATCATATTATATGAATGGTTTACCTTACTGTGAGTCAGTGTGTGTCTTCCGCTGCAAGTGTGCTTTGATTTACGCTTTGTAAAATCATTTACAGTTTTACATTTTACAAGGGATAACGCGATTTACAAGCTATTTAAGCAAGCCCGGATTCGATGCTGGCAAGCTTCGCCATTGTTACGTTTTAAGCTCTGGCCTGAAGGGGCTCAAATACGTAAACTAAAATAGTCGAGGGAAAATGCAGAATAAATTACTTGATCTTACCTTAAAAGGATTTATAGTGTTAATTTACTCTAGAGGAGGTCGCCAGAAAACTCAGCTAATTACTTTACATACAATTATTTACAAGAGGCCGTTTACTGGCCTGGAGAAAGAGTAAATGCAGCTTGTCCACACGGGGACTAATATTATCTCTCACAAGGGGATGATAGTTGGCTAAAAATGGGTTTCATGTAAAAGCTGGCTTTCCAAATTGTTCATATGTCTTGCGGTAAAGCATCACTTGCGGGTGCAAAGACTTGGACACGTGACTCAGGAAATCTGGAAGAAATCCCAGATTAGACACAAAATAATCCAAGAGTTCTTGCACAAGTTACAGTTACTCACTTTGTCTAACACACTGGGGAGGAACTCTTAGCGTTAAATGAAATATTCAATGACTTCATTTGTCTGGGACGATCACACAAGGGAAGCATGCGGCCACGAGGCAGTGAGAGGAACAAAGGAATATTCATTTGAGAATTAGAAGGTTGAATTTTGAAAAATGGGGAGTAATTACGACACTAGGAGATAAGGAACTGGCAATATGACTGTTTCACAAGACGTACCTGGAAGCCATGATCAGTGGACCTTTGTAGAAGTGCGGCGTCGGCTTTGTCTCAGGTCTGGGGCTCTGGGTACGCCAGTAACGCCGTGGTAGGCCTAAAATGGAAGGCTGGTGGCTGGACATCCGTCCGAGGTCACGACTGGAGCTGACTGAGGTCGAAGGCAGGTGTGTAGCATGGGTGTTGGGGGTCAGCTTAACCCCCCAAGAGCAGGGCATCCTGGAAACAGAACATACAGCCAGCAGAGGGTTCACAGGAAAAAGGAGCTTAAGACTTAGGCCTAATAAGTACCTGGCTACCTACACCCTCCCTTTTGGGATACGTCTTTAATACTGAGAAGCCTTTATTTCCCCCCTTCTAACAGGAAATTCCTATCTCTGGCTGGCGCGCTTTGGGTTCCCGCCTAAAATCAGCTGATATTTGGGTGAATATGGCTGCTCTTCTAGAAATAAAATACATTAAATACTGCTGGGAAGCTGGGAAGACGAGGCGGTCAATAAGTGTAACAATATTTTATAATTATATATATATATAGATATATATATATGATATATATATATATATATATATATATATATATATATATAGATATACATACTATATAAATATATATATATAAGATATCATAATATATATATATATATATATATATATATATATATATATATATATATATATATATATCTATATCTATATATATATATATATATATATATATATATATATATATATATATATATATATGTAGGTATGTAATGTAGAAATTGTAGAATTTCCATATGGTGACATAGTGAACACTTAGTGCAAAATGGCATTTCTTTCAGGTTCCTAAAGGGAATGAAACTTTCATTCAGGTAACAGTAAAAGGTGAAAACCTTTTTCGGCAGAGAAAGATAAAGATCGATTTCCGAAGTTCAGAACAGTACTACTATAGGCCTGCAGTCCCTGACCTTATAACTTGTTTTTTTCTTTTCCTCACTTTCCTAATTACACCTCAAAGAGTATGAGAGCCGCAGCGTGGGTGACACAAAATCAATCAGCCTGTAATTCACAGCGTTGATTACTTTTCCACGAATGCTCGGCACCGATGGAACAGAGAATCAGAGCTAGACATTTCGCAACTGTGGTTGCAATTTACAGATTCAACTTCAGTTTATGACGGTTGCCTTTTATCAGTGTAACCCACTCGTCGATTTATGTAATCAGGAGTCATAGCGTTTCTCTTTAAACTTGTGTTCAGTACTTCTTATGTGCCAGTGATCGCATGTATTCAACCATTTCACAAACCGAATATTTCCAGGAATCATTCAAGCTAAAGGCATTGACCTTTATTTATATATTCGTCACGTCCCATATCTTTGTGAATTATGTTTACATGGTCATGTTGATACCCAGGACATTGGATTTAAAAATAAGAGAAAACTGAGGATCTACTTATAGATAAGCAGATAACATGAAACTGTCTACGAGTTCTTAGGACAAAGTGGAAAAAAAATATAACAATGAAAATAAAAATCAAGATAAAAATATCAAATGTTGATGGAATGCAATAAAAGTATGCTGAAATAAAAAAAAATCAATTGCATTAAGTGATTAATTGATTCAGTTACCCTTTCAATTGAAGTTCAGGTCAGGATCAATTGCACCAAAGATTTGGCCTTCATTAAGCGAAATATTCAAGTTCTCTTTCACTTTTCACAGTGGACTTCGTTTTTTCCATGGCGCTGACCTAACTAGCCATATATTGAACATTTAAAGCAGCTCAAAGATTCAAACTTTCGATGGCTTGTAGAAATGTCACAGAACTATGTATAGGGAACTTGAGTAGCATTTACATATATAAAGCTTATGTAGCATTATATACATACAACCAGAAAAAAAATTATTCCGGTCAAAATTTATACACATACACACACACGCACACACACATTATCAAAGAAAATTATAACACCTAGACTGGAATCTCACTGCTAGATATTCAGAAATACAAATGAGGTCTCCCATGAGCAGACTCCGCTATATACAATAGACTCCACTATAATGGGCTGCACATTCATTCAGAGTCATTCACAGAAAGATATAAAATATAGAGAATACTGTCAACATAAAAACAGCACAAATAATACACACATCAACTTGTTTGGCAGAACAGCAAGATAGACTAAAACGTTTAACCCTTCTGGAATTTTCTAGTTACCTCAGGATTTTATATATCCATTGATTGCTAAAGAAATTTGATCTATCTGAGATATCAATCACCTCTTGAATAAGGGTATCAGTTATTGTAAGCTTTTCCAGATTTACACGCTTGCTCCTGTTGCTTAATTTGATAAAAAAAGTCACTCACGGGTTTAAGAATTACACTAAAGGCAATGTTGGGTCGCTCACAGGTTAACAGACCCATCGCAATTAGACAGACTTTCCGAAAATGTTGCTACACAATTTCCCTAAAAAGTTATCTGAATTACCCATTTAACTCACAAAACTCAAATAACGTAACTTTACAGTTGCCAGTTAGCTTTCAGGCTAGCGACATTAAACATTCATGTCGTCTTCTTGACGGTTCATTTCATAAGTATGCAATACAAGTTCGAAGGCAAAATGATCCAACCATCGTCAACCTTAAAACGCATGGCAATCAGTAATTTTACCAAATATTGAGGTGTGAGGCTAAGGTTCAACAAGAGGGGTGTACAAAATGATAGTTCAGCATATAATTTACCTTATATGCGACAGTCTGATAAATAAAAACGTGGTAATCATAGAATATAAGTATAAAGTACGCATTGCAAAATCTAAAGAGTCATCTTACGTAGCCTAAGAGATATTGACGACCCCACGACTGGCATTCACCTATATTCGTTTTAAAAGTTCAACAGTACACAATGGATTGTTAGCTGAAAGGCCCCTTGCCAATTCTGTTAGAAACATGAACTTAAACGATAGTCTTTTTAAGACAACGATATATATATATATACATCGATCTACAAATATCCTTTAATATCTAATTCGCTCTACCCCGGAATTAATATATTTTCATAAATGTTAATCGAAGGGGATTTTTTTTTTTTTTTAGTCGATAAGAAATTCGTCAGCTCACGGGCGCGAACCATCGAACCCAACAAATACAGGAGGCACAGTGAAGCCTTAAACGACACCACCACCGCAAGAGGGTATAAGTTTATGCCGCCTCTCAACTACAAATACATGTCGCTCTCAGGTGTTCGTTGTTTTGGAGTCGGCATCAACCCACCTCGACCTCGGTAACGTTGTAGTGCTTTTGTCAGCACATAGCCATTATATGAATCATATCATATTACTGTGATTCATATACATACATCGAGCTACAAATGTCCTTTAATATCTAGTTCGCTCTACCTCGGAATTAATATATTTTCATATATTAATGGTTCCCGCCTGTGAGCCGACAAATTTCTTATCGAAAAAAAAACATTCCCCATTGGTTAACATATATGAAAATATATTAATTCCGAGATAGAGCGAATTAGAAGTTAAAGGACATTTGTAGCTTGATGTATGTATATGAATCACGGTAACGATATGACTCTATATATATATATATATATATATATATATATATATATATATATATAATATATATATATATTATATATATATATATACACACACACATATATAATATCTATTATAGATATATATATATATATTATTTATATATATATATATATATAGATGTACATTACTATATATATCTTATATATATATATATATATATATATATATATATATACGTATATATATATATATATATATATATATATATATATATATCACATATATATATATATATATAAATTCTATTTATATATTCATATATATATAATATATATATATATATATATATATAATATATATATATATATATATATAAAATATATCTATATATATATGTATATATATATAATATATATATATATTATTATATTAATAAATCTCTTTATAATATTTCTATATATGTTATTAATATATATATGATATATATATATTATCTATATATATATAATTTATACATATAATACATATAAAATCTTACAAATTGCTAATTTCTTTACTAGAGTTTTGGTGACAGCATATTCCACCGAGTATGTTTTCTGTCAAGAATGTTCAATCTTTGGTAACTGGATTTTATTGTTATAACTGACTTCATATTGCTTTTCTATCTAATGTATCCTTAAAACGGTTCAGTACCCTGAAGCTGACTTACAATATATGCCAGAAGTCTTCACATTTCCTTTTTATTTCAATTTTGATCACTTAAATTCTTCATTCATGGGACCATTGTGGAATTTCTAGATTACACATACACACAGACACACATATACACACACTGATATATATGATATATATATATATATATATATATATATATATATATATATATAGATATATATATATATATCTCTATATATATATCATTAAAGGATCTGTTGCCCACATTCATAAAGACCGCGACCCCTCCACAACAACAACAAAAAAAGAGTGAAGGGAAGGATTCAGGTCTGAATAATCATACAACGTGATAATGCTGAAAAATTAAATCCGTAAAATAAAATAGTGAGTTACTTGCTTAATTTTCTAATACTGATTTCAACGTATAAAATGATTCTCGGCCATTCCATTGAAGAGTGAGAGATGTGTATTTCTGGTGATAGAAGTTCGCTCTCGACGTGGTTCGGAAGTAATGTAAAGCCGTTGGTCCCGTTGCTGAATAACCGCTGGTTCCATGCAACGTAAAAACACCATACAAACAAACAAGCAAACAACGTACAAAATGTTACGTTAGGATGCGTCTAAGTAGTGTAGATGCACCCTAACGTAGCACCAGTTAGAATTAAATTCTCATAAACACACTTCGAAAACATTTCGCGTACATATCACATGCAAGTTAAAAACAAGTCAAGAACCGTCATTGGGCAATGAGTTTTCGGCAAATGCTGGTTAACTGTATGACATGTTGGTGAGGACTACCAATAAGTCCCTGTCTTATATTTAACCAATTTTCGACGTGTGTGCAATAAGCTGTCGACGTGCATTTGCAACATGTTTCACTGTAGTGTGGACAAACCTTTTCAGGCCAGTGAAAGAAGGTACTCGACTCAGCAGGTGAATGCTGTTATGAATAGAACGGTAGCCATTAAAAAGAAACATGTTTTAACCATCAGCAATAGAAATATAATGTTAATTATTAAAGAAGCCAGAATATAACTTTCATTACTGGAAAAAGAAAGCGAAGCATCTAAACTAACCTAACATAACTTATGAAAATTTACCTTAGCAAATAGAACGCTACAGTTTCTCCAAGACAAGTTTAAAGAAACCTGAACACACACAGTATCGGTTGTTTTATGAGGTAGCACTACCATTCCGAATTCTTGCCAGCATGTTACAGGCAGTAAAAGAAAGTAAATTATAAATAAAAAAATGCAGAACCGTTAAGTAACCTATATTTTTAGGAGGCATTTCCAGTAAAGAGTTCATAGGTGATTTAATACAATTGTTTGACACATCTAGGTAGAAAGCAGCGATACTGATCGTTCTATTATTTCTCTAGAAATATATTCATAAAATAAAATAAAATGGATTGCAATAAACAAATATTTCAATGTTGCTTTTTTCCTACATCATATTTTTCCTTATTCTTGACAATGTGTTTTACTTAACTATAGTTCTGAAAATTTTTTCTTTTAATTTGATCAATTGTTTCAATATCCTATTATGAAAAACCAACTTATATCCAAGTATTCTATTGACAACAGCTGGCTACGTGAATTTTCTGCTTGTGAAAATGTCAGAACTATGAGGCACTACTGTCCAGTCGGACAAGATCATAGTTATTTGTCTCGTATCCCATGTCACTTAGTTGTAGGAAGGACATGTTTTTATTAGGCGGTCTTTGTCTTTGCTTTCTTCAAAATGAAGCCGGAGATAAAGATACATTCATGATTTTGAATACCTTAGAATCAAGTTCATTTTAAGAGATAATTCTTGGATTTTCTTGATGAGAGAAAATTGCATTTTGTTAACAATTGTCAAAAAGATTTCAGTTACCGATTAGACTCCTACGAAAAACAATACAAAAGTTTAGGTGTCCTACTTTTTACTGAAGCTGTTTCATGTTATTATACATAGCAACCACGCCTGTAAGTAAAGGTGAATGCGTATTCCATAAATAAAAAACAATGTATGGTAACCATCCCCAGCCTACTCAAAGGTCAAAAGGGGATTTACCCTCTCTCTTCCAGTAATCTCCTCTAACATTTCGTAATCTTCTAGTTTAATACCTTGCTATTGAAGTGCTTCACTTCTCTTCTGACATTAGGATGAAACACTTAATCACCTTATTTTTCCATTTCATCGTCTTGCTCTGACACGTTCGCTACTCAGTGGGTCTTTTAGCATGTGAATGATCACCATGCAAAGCCAGATCCCATCAGCATTTGTCTCAGGAAGCCATTAAGACAGGATGTGATCTCAGGACTAGCATTTGTAATCTAATGTTTATCTGGGGTTCCTAGGCCCGTGACCAAACTAAGGCTTACTACCAACCAATACTCTTCCTTAGATCTACTTCTAGATTTCTCTTCCTGAGAATACTTTCAGACACTTCCTCAGTCTGGAGTTTCTGTTACATATCCTCCAGTACTGCATCATTTGTAAACATCATCAATAATATTATTCTACATTTCATTCACAATATGTTTCTTATACCAGAACTTTGCTCCTAATTCTGGTGTTCTCTCTGACTTCTCCCATCATTCCAGCCGTAAAGATAAGAAAATTATTTAGATGAAAAATAAAGAAAGATTTTTTTAACTTGTTTAAATGATTCGTTAAGTAATATTTAAAGACCGAAAGTAAGAAAAGTGTGGTCACTTAGAAGCGCTGAATTGGTGAGCATAGGCGATAAGACAGATGATAATGGTTTCTGATGATTTGGTTATATGGAAAATTATGGCCTGTCACGCGCAATGAGAGGAATCATAAAAAGCACACACACACACACGCACACACACATATAGATATGTATGTAGATATGTTATATATATATATATATATAATATAGATATATATATACATACACACCACACACACATATATATATATTTATATAATATAATATATATACATCATACATACATAACATATATATATACATATATATATATATATATATATATATATATACATCACACACACAACACACTATATATAGCTAGATACATACATATATTAATACTATATATAATATATACAATATTTTTTTGTCCTTCCTTCGTAGCTACGCCATAAACTCAAGACCAGCTAAGATACACGTCCCCTTGAAAAACCTGACAGTATGACGCTGTCAGAGGGTATGTTACAATAAAGACAGAAGGACATGTACTTTATTATAAGAGCCAGAATTGTGAGTGACAGACTAGACAAAAATAGAAACTTTGGGAGTATTCTTGGAAAGAGTAGTTTAAAATGGGAGAAATAAACATAACTAGAGCCATACTCATGATATATATTTGAATCGTATTTTATTTTTGCACTGGCTACTGCCATCTCCACAACTAACTGTCATGGTTATAATGAAAATTGTAAAGGCTTTGTGTCCATGGAAATTCCTTAATATTCGTTCCCTGATATTAATCTGAATTTATTATCCTTTGTACAAGATTGTGATATTTTCATATACTAGTGCCATACTGTTGCTTTTATAAAAAGTGCCAATCACGCATATCTCATACGCTATGAAGCCACCATTCACGGAATATTGATAGGCTTTTAATTAATGGTTAAAAATATAAAGTTCACGCTAACTTCACAAACCATAACACTTAACATATGAAAATGCAATTTAACGTATGAAGAGTAGATTGTCCTGTCACTTGCTGACACTTCTTGAATATTGTACGTACTTTTTATATCAAATGTAGGAAAAAATAAAATGATTGAAACTGGAATAATTTCTGAATCGCTGTAATGTAGAAAATAATTTCAAGCTGGGTTGGGAGACTTTCTTTCAGTGGCTCATTTCATCAAGGAAAGTTATATCACAGGAAGTGTTAATGTCCATTATGACGACTGTCATATGGGAAGTAACGATCAAGGCAGGATTGTAAGGAAATACGCATTATTGAATCTTTTGTATTTTGTAAGAGTTAAACACGAGCGAGAAATCTCTAGACATGTCTCAATGGTTAATAGGAGCGCATTAAACAATTCAACGATAGGAGACAGAATACCACAGAATTTACTGTTAAAGTTTAAAATTATCGCTCAAAATGAAATTCATTATGGCAAATTGATAATGAATTTGGGGGAATTTCAAGTAGATTTAAGTATATTGAGTCATTCCACAATTATCTCTGATGCCAAACTTTGATCTTTCTGGTAATCGTACGTAGAGATTGGATTAAAAACTTATGAGGAGGGATCTGAAGGCATTTTCAGATATATCCTAGTTTTTTCTCTTTACGAGGTCATATATTTTTTACCCTTATTATTTCCTAGAACGGTTAATCACTGCATCTTATGGTGTTGTAAAACCGAACTGGTAGGTCTCCTCCAAACCTCAGCAATAGATATCAAGCAACACTAAAGAATGGGATCTTTCCTAGCTGGCAACCCTCAAGAGTTTTCGGTGGTCGTTATCTAGGGATAATTATTTCTTGGGGTCACTAAAGAATGGGATCTTTCCTAGCTAGCGACCCTCAAGAGCTTTCGGAGGTCGTTATCTAGGAATAAGTATTTCTTGGGGTCATTATTTTTACGATATTTACAGTCTTTTATTTATTTTTTCATAGAAAAATTATTGGTTATACGTTTCCTTGGTATCTGATTTACTCAGATTTTCTAATATCTCTATTATAGTTGCAGTAAAGACAGGCTAACATACCATTTGCATGAAGGAATTCTAGGCCCGAAGCAAGTTGTTTTGATTTGATTTGGTACAGTTTCTTGTACGTGGCACAGGTAAGTACTTTTACGATATTTGTACCTTTAATGTTTTCTCTGTGATTGCGAGAGAATGTATTCCAATAAACATTTTCTCAATCTAACGTTCAAGAAATGACAAGACTTCCTGCAGTAGATATTGCATAAATTTTCTATGATATATATTATTTAATATCGTGTTGTAAGGCACAGGCATATGAAGGTGTGGCTTTTGTAACGCCCATTCTCGATCTCTCATTCACTGATAGAAGATGTACTTGTTCCAGAAAGTAATTCTCAAACTGGAAAATCAATATAGAACATCATATTACACCGTGTCACCCACATTTTCAACAGCCTTGCAAGTTTCACAAGTTCATTACTTTGTAAAATACTGCTCAGAGAGAGAGAGAGAGAGAGAGAGAGAGAGAGAGAGAGAGAGAGAGAGAGAGAGAGAGAGTACTTAAATATATGGGGGTAAATAGCACCTGGAAAGTAAAAAAAAAAAATAATTCAAGAACATTGTCCTTATTAAGATCCTCCTTCCTAATATAATCACCCAGTGAGCGTTTGTCCTTCAAAACAGCTTGAAAGGTGGTTTGTGAGCGTTCTTGATTATATGAATAATTCATCGGGTCAAAATTCTCTTGAAGAGACTTCCTCAGCCCCAGTTCCTTCGTTTCATTATGATAGGATGTGCTACATCCTTAGCCGCAATGTTTTTCTTTGAATTATTGTTCATCTTTGTTGGTATGAGTATATTAAGTAGATGCTATTTCACCATAGCAATCACGCTTTTGAAATTATTCCATTGTACATAGTGCTTCATAACTCATCAGTTTTTTATTTTCTATAGATATAGTCATATAACATGTATACCACTTACATATCAAAATATGTGATTAAGCAACTTTGTTGTAATAATTGATAAAAATTGTTTTTCTCTCTCTCTCGACAGCAGATCTATATTCAATTCCCATAAAGAAATTAGATATAAGACAACCTCATGAATTGCGGCAGTAAATTCATTGATGATTAAGGCTGTACGCGGCAAAAAGTACTTTTCTTCATCATAAAGCCCTTTTCCCTTCGGAGGGCGACTCATTGTTAGATTCATGCATTTACTGCAGAAAAGTGGATGAACACTAACTGTTTAATGTATCTATGCAGAAGCTCGAACCCCAAACTCCCTTGGCTACTCAACCTGAATCACGCACGCTTTCTCCGATTTCCTGGATATCAAGTTTTTTTCCGGTTCATTTATCCAACACCTCTGTGTGTTCCCCTCCTCTTTCCTAATGTTTTATATACCTCTTTAACCAAGCTATAGCCCGTTGGTATAATGGTTAGTGTCATGGCATGCCACTCTGATGTCGCGGATTCGCGTCTCCTCCAGGGCAATGAAAAATCACTGGCTCTGTATCATGATCAGGTACTGATGCGATGTGGTTGTCTGGGGTTGGAAGTTGAAACCAAAATTCTTTGGAAGCTTGAATTTCAAGTCAGTGTTCCCAGTGTGCTTGTTCCATGTGGAAGGTTTCATCTACGGAAATAGTGATAATAATAAGATGTGCTTCATTTTTCTTTCAATATAACCATCTCAAACCACTCTTGTTCATTGTTTATACTATGTTAACCTTTTTACACCTTCTTATAGAGATTTTTTCAGTAATTATCTTACAACAACCACACTTCACTTCAGTAAAAAATTTCTTAGCAATCACTTATAACTTAGGTTTTATAAGAAACTCCAATTCTCATCCAAATCTTTTGCACACAACTATCTTGCCTCTCTTGCTTTACTTCTTGTATGACTCATCTCTCTTCATAACTTATATGTACTCCGATATACTTTTATGGATCAACGTTTTCTATTCTTCCAGTTTCAGTATCAATCAAAAGTACATATTGTGTCTCATGATTACCTACTCACATTTACACTCAACTTTCACTTCTTGCAAAACGCATCCAAACTCTTGTACAAAACCCTTTAGTTTTTCTCCACTATCTCCAACTAGAAGTTTATCAACTGCACACATTAGCTATTCAGCTATTCTGCATTCCATTCACAACCCACAACCTGACGCCTGTATCAAATTTTGTCTTTGATCTCTCACAACGCTCCATACACGCAGTTTTTAATCAGATGTGGAGACAAGACACCCTCGTCTGACTGTATATTGATTTTGTAAAATTTTCTAGATCCTTGTATGGAATGGAATATAGAGTTTAGGGCAAAGGCCAAGCACTGGGACCTTTGAGGTCATTCAGCGCTGGAAAAGAAATTGAGAGTAGGTAGGTTTCAAAGGTGTAACAGGAGGCAAACCTCGCAGTTGCACTATGAAATAATCGTTAGGAGAGGATGGCTAGCAAGATGGAAGAAATATAATATGACTGGAGGTACAGGTACAGGAAAAGGATTGAAAGGGGTTGCAGCTAGGGGCCGAAGGGACGCTGGAAAGAACCTTTAGTAGTGCCTACAGTGCATAGCATGAGGTGCACTGACGGCACTACCCCATTACGGGGTAGATTGCTATATGCCTAAATTAGCTTTTTCCTTCATTATCAATCTTCTCTCAAGGATTTTACACAATACTTGGTCCCTACATCTTTTATTCATCTGAATACACTTTGTGCTTCCTCATCAATCATTCTATGACCTGTCTTTGTTGCCAATCAAAAATCCTGTCTTACACAATTCCTTGTAAGGTCTACCATACCAAGTATCATGAGTCCCTAATCATGTTTACAATACACTTGTTCACATATATTTTTACAGAACAGATAAACGACTTTCCTCCCACTTATTTCTAATGAACATTCCTTCACCTAGACACTCTTTAAACACACATTAATTTACACATTTATCATTATGCAGTAGTATCTAACTTTTATTCACATCAAGTTTGTTATGTATCAGTTCTGTAACCACTTACTTATCTTCCTTATATCTGCAGCGAATTTGTAACAATAAACCACCTACCATTTTTCTCCTCCATTATCTATATCCTAAGTATGCTTTCTTTCACAGAAATTATGTTTCCAAAAATCAAATCTCTCTACTAGCACATTACTTTAGATTCATTTTCATTCTCTTTCCTTCCAAGAACTTCGTACTCTTCAATAAAGCCACACCATTCCGTCGTATATTTTTGGTATAAATCACTTGGCACGTCCCCCTTTCATATTCCTGAAATCCAGCACTTTCCCAAAATCCTTCTCTTTCATTCTCTCTATTTTCTCCTCCTATGCTGTTTTGACTCATTTTTACAATGTTTCTTTTTTTTCTGTCAGAATCAATCTGGTTCATACGATCCTTGAACTAATGCATACGTACTCCTCCAGCTTATCCCTAGAGTCTTCATAAAAACAACTGCTACATCTTGCTAACCTTGCAGCCATTCCAAACACAATCTGTCTTTGGCCTTCCCATTCTAGGGCACACTACCATTTTAATTTTGTCTTACTAATTAGCAAAACACCTAGGTTCCTTTCATTTATCAAATCAAGTCTCATGCATTTCCTCTAATCTGAAAACATCCATACAAATCAATTCATCAAATCTAGGTTTTTCACTATTCTCCATTATTTCATGCATTTATTTATTTATTATTTTTTCTTGCAATATCAGTACAGCCATAATCCACACGGCACAAACATCAGCCATTTGGTGTCTTTTACACCTTGTAGAACAGTCGGATAATTATTATGATTTTGCGATGGCATATTGATTTATGGGCGGATATATATATATATATATACATATAATATATATATATATATATAATATATATATAATATATATATATATATATATGTATATATATATATATATGTATATATATCATAGATAGTATTATAATATATATATATTATTATTTATATATAATTCAACACTCTTAAATTTTCTATGAATTCCATGGATAAGGAAATCATTTGTTCTGGTAACTCCTAAAATAGAATATTTTGACAGGAGGTTGTAAACCCCATTAATTGTTATTGGCTATATATATATATATATATATATATATATATATATATATATATATATATATATATATATATATAGCCAATAACAGTTAATGGGGTTTACAACCTCCTGTCAAAATATTCTATTATAGGGGTTACCAGAACAAATGATTTCCCTACCCGTGGAATTCACAGATAACTTAAGAGATATGAAATTATATATTCATGAGAGTATTAGAAGTAAATTATGTTTTTTCTTATTTCCATGATGTAATTTAAAATAGAATTTGGATTCATGGATCAAGGTATTTGAATATGGAATCCTCTCCTTTTGTATCGAGCATTTTGTTGATTTTCAACGAATATTACAATAAAGCAGAACGCAGGTCCTTTGCAACGTCGGATAGTTTACGAGAAAAAATTGCGTATGAATGTTATTTTCATCAATCAATAAATATACAAAATCTTAATAATCTATATATTCTACACGTCAAATATATTTTTGTTTTGCCAAATGATGAGACAACTATTTAATGTAAAATCTGTATGCTTTCCCTCCATTTCATGATCCCAGTAGCTCATAAAAAAAGTTTTAAATACTTTCATTTTGCTGTTCCAGTTTGAGGAGATTTTGGTAGCACCCGCCCCTAGTAATGGGTCGAGGAGGTGGAAATGACTCGATAGTTTCCCAAGTTGGAATATTAGCCGTTCACTGAATTAACAAAAGAACGCACTGTCGATATCGTATCCACTTTTTCCGCGGAACTTTCTTCTAGAATAGAATATTGTATCAGAAGAGACCAGACTTGAATCGTGTTGCATGCGGAAAAATTAACTAAAAAAGATGAAGTGCTATCCTAAAGCGTTGAAATAATATCCATTTAACAAAGTAAAAGGGAAACGAACAGATGCAAGAAAGCATTTCTTTCTCCAGTTAAAATAAGTGTCGTCATCTCTTGGTTGCTCTACGCTTTTTAAGATTTTTGAGTGGCACGTCACCAAATCAACTAATTGCTAAAGGGAGTTGTAAAGCACGAAGCTGGAGCCTGGAAGATATGATTATGCTTTAACAAAGATAGAGATGTTATACGAAGTGTGATAGTTTTAATCAGATATTGACATTTCATTACATTATCATTATACTAAAGAAGCTAAGGGTCCTCATTATTGTTTCGAGATTGTAGCCTTGCAAGTTGTCAGCTTTGGAATCGTGACCTTAGTCTACAGGTAAATGTATATTGAACGTGTTTAAGAAAGAGTCTATCAAATTTCTACTGGGCTTTCCCTCACAGCGAATAAAGAATGTGAAGTGATGAGAGCAACAGCAACCAAAATGAAAGCAGCTTTCTATGCTAGCATGGATAAGGTCAATATGTGTGAATAATGGATGAGGTAAAAAATGAGGATAACCGAGCGAATGAAAACGTTTGATGAAAATGTTCCGCACTAAAAATTTGATATTAGAGAAAGTATTTTTTTTATCTTATAAAGGAATAGAGGAATCGGATGTCAGGCTGAAGTGTGAATTTAGTGCGAATTATACCCTAGAACCTATTAGTTTGACAAGATGGACGACTCCATATAAATTTTAGCTCCATAAATAGGTGAATATATTTCCCCTGAAGAAAGAAGTTTGATTTAGTTTCCAGATATTCCTACCCAAGGTCAGCCTATATCAGTGTCCCTAACAGAAAATTATTCGGTGATTGTAAGCATTTCCAGGCAAAACCATGTAAATTGAGGTCAATATTCATAGATAATCGCAAGCACGCTGAGCCATCCTAATGGCAAATGTGATGAGAAGGGAGCAAATCTAACAATAAGTGATAAATTTCTGAAATACAGCCATTCAAATAGTTCCTAATTTTTTGTTCTTTTTTTAGTTAAGGGCTGTCCCTGCGGGCGAACAACGCAAGGACGTATGGAGAGTGATCATGATTGTTGATTTGAATCAATAAGCAAATTTTAATCACCGTAAATCCTGCACTTTACTTTACTGGTAACAATAATATCTTCTTACAGTTAATTTTTCAGAGAAATGAAGCTTAACAGTCGAGATAAAATGTTACTCACACTGAATCTTTACCTCCAAAACAAGAGCTGCCACAAAACTTAGGGTGGAGGTTCCTCATCCTGTGGCAGATACTCATTTATTTTACTGAGGAAGTATAGTATGGCAGTGTATATCAGGAATCGTTATTTATCATAAAGAATTAATCGTTTCAGTTGCATAGAATTGCTTCGTGAAGTTTATGTTTCATGGCAAACACATAGTTTCATTTTAGCTTTATCTTTAATTTTGAGACTCCTTCGTAAATTCTTAAATTCTTAAAGTTACCAGTGGGTGTCATAATTGCTATTCAGCATTACTGTAAATTCTAAAAGTAGACATGTCTCTGTATGTCACGGTAAATATGCATTTGTCTAGACGTACGCACTAGGTTACGCAGTATTCCACGTGTCAATGTAACGAGAAATGAAAATGACTCTCATTCGGCAATGAATGAATCCAGAATTTCCAAACAGGATTTGCGAAGTAACTACATGTCAATAAAAAAGTCCCAACAGTT
>NC_061108.1:84636598-84681598 GCF_015104395.2 Macrobrachium nipponense
GTGTGTGTGTGTGTGTGTGTGTGTGTGTGTGTGTTTGTACAAAGGTCTACTCAACATACGGAATATGCTAATGTCTCTTTCACATCAGTAAATTAATTATATGTATACTAATATACTTGATTTAGTTTTACATAGTATCTACTGGCTTTTTTAATGCAAAAACCTTATAAAGTTAGATCCTTTAGTCCCGTGAATTGTGAGTTTTATGAGATCAGTGGATTGTCCCCTAGTACGTGAAAAGTTGAATACTAAATTGTGGTATATTTTTAACTCCTCTTTCCATTTATAGTATTCGTATTAATCTTGCTTACGTCTTAATTATTTAGAAGTAAAAAAAAAAAAAAAAGACGAGCAAACAAACCCGAGGGTCGAGAAAGAAAGGAAAATATCTGAATGCTGCTATGTGGTTCACATCTTCATAAACATCTGTTTCATTTTTGCTTGAGCTGTCAAGAGCTCCTGTCTCGGCAAGATCACAGATCCTTCCATTATCTGATCTGAGATTTGCAGAAGTAATGTTATACCGGCTACGCTTATATGCGGTCTCCACAAGGTAAAGTTTCAAACTTCTTGTCTTCGTTTGCGACTGAAAATATACCCATCAACAGACAGATCAGTTTCTTCCTAAAGAATACTTCTCGGTGGGGAAGGAGAGTCGACAACAAAGTTCACTGTCACCTATTACCAGTTCAAGAGGGCATGTCTGCTCGTAGTTTTGCTTTGCAGCTTTTGCAATTGGTTTTTAGCAGCTACAGATTTGCTATATGCTTTGCTTTTTGCTCTTTCTTTTTTAGCATAGTTTACGTCTTGCTTATAGCTGATATTTTCATTAGTAATTTCGGTTTTTGGTTTTGTATAATTTATGTTGATGAAGTGTTTGCTTAGGTTTAAATGGTGGTCTTTATTTCTTATAGCTTTCCTCTGTCCTGTAATATGTCCCGATACATAATGAATGTGTATCCAATATGAATACATACATAAACACTTATGTTTTAAAATAATCCCTCGTTCTTACACAATATAGTATTTAGTGTTTTCTGATTTATAACTGAATAATCTGTATTCCCATAACACAAAGATAATTTAATAAGCATTTAATACGAGCAGGGAACAGAAATGATTTTGACTATTATTATTATTTTATTGTATAATTCAGTTTCAATTAAGTGATTTCATTTGGAAACTTAGATTTTTTTTCCTCACTAAATACGTAGAAACAACCACTAAGGAACGTACGTGTTTTATAAAATAATCTGATGTATATTAAGGTGTCAAAGGCAGTCATTGGTGAAAGAGATAAACGATTAAATTCACTCTATGTAATAATTATGGAATGTATTTTAAAAATAAGTAAAGTTCCACAAATCGTTATGGATAGATTTGTTAGGGCAGTTTTCAGCAGACTTATGATATAAGTAGGTGACATTCACAAATACGATCAGCGCGACATAGCTATTCTATTGTTTTCATAATGACTGCATAAAGGTTTGATTTCCTTATCTGTTATTATGAAGGAACTCATTTAGCTTTTAAAAATAAAGCCCCTAATTCATATACGAGTATGCTGGATGAAATGTACATGAAGAGAGACCTTTATTTCCCGTACCTTCACATTTCTCGTAATTCCATATCATATCGCTAAATTATTAGCTGTGAAGAGTAAAGAATTCACGTTATAATTACCAACTAAAAACAAAGCTTACGTGATTATGAAAAATTTCACTTTATTTTAAATATATTCTTATGACTCTACGTTTTGTTAATCTAAACTGAATAGCAAATTTCAAATCCCATCCATTTTCAGTTCATGTCTTGCGATATGACCTATATTTAAATGAGGAAAAATGACCAAGTCAGCCTTGCATAAGAAATACACATCTAGATTTAGGCGCTTAAGAAAATAAGAAAACAAATTAAGGCAATAAAAATACATGGTCAGCTAAATTCAGCATCTGGATCATTTCCACGAAATTGTCAACTCTTGAATTGCCTTTCATATTTTTATTACCTTTGTCATCGGTAGAGCATAAATTGCCTTGATATTAATGTTCAAATGCGTCCCTGCAATGTTTTGCATAGAACTGTAGAAGTAAAGATTTTGGTTTTTAAAGTACAGAATGCAAATCCCTTAATAGATGAGCATACAAGGGTATCTCATATAGACTTTTATTCCATTTACCTGCTTTACTCCCTTTAATGTGTAGTAATAGTTGGTTGATGAGTCGGGATCTGACTACCTATAAAAAGACACCTACATCCAAAGGGTTACTGCGATTCTCAATATGGCAAACTAAATTAAAATATCAATATGCTTTTTAGACCAAGCCAAGTATTGCCTCTAGGCTGAATGAAAAATGCTCCTGAACACAGATTATCTTGCAGATTTGCGCCTTTCGCCGGAAGTGTATAACCAGCTGAGGGTTCTGCAGAAGAAGGCAAAAGAACTCAGAACGGACGTCAGGAACCTGAGGAGGACGTCGCAAGCCAACGCGCTCACCATGAAGGAAATCCTGAGAGACACCGTTGTCAAAATCACGTAATATACAACAACAGTTCTTGTTACCTTTCTTGTGTTCTTTTTTTTATTCATATGCTTATTTTTTCATCAAGCGCTACTCTGAGAGTCAAGGGAGGTATCAACTTTCAAAGGGAGGTCATATATGAGAACGCTGCCGTCTTCTGATGTCATCCTTTCAAAGGGAAATAGATTTTTACGAAGTATATAGCCATAACGTTATTTGATGGGATTTTGATAGAGAAAATAGGATAGAAAATAGGACTGGAAAGAATGATAACGGAAGAAAGGTGTGAGTAATGATAAGGAAGATCTTTTGTGGATTAAATCTTTGTTGTGAAAAAACTATTTGGAAGGTCTGAAATTAAAGGGAAAAACGTTACAATGGCACACAATAAGAGGTAATTTGAGTGTAATGAAAAATAACATTAGAAAAAAAATATGATGGGAGCAAATAAAAGGTTGAATGTTTAAGGCAAGTGCGTTTTTTATATTTAGGCGGCCGTGTGACTTAAGGATTTCTTTTTATGTCTATGGCTGCTTTATATATTTATGGATGAATATAAATTCTGGGGTTGTTTGTGGATGACATAAATCTGAACGAGGAAGATAAAGAACAACTGAAGAGAGTAGGGGAATAGTCTGGGTTTCTTGTAATAATAGAAAATTGAACGTAAACGTGAACAACAGTGAACATTGACATGGATGGTGGAAGAATAAACTCAATTGATCTTCATAGGCGTTTAGACATTCATGTAATGAATGATTGTGGGATAACATCAAAGAAGAAAGGATGCAAAGTATCTGGAAAGGATCAGGAATATTCCTCAAGTATCTATGGATGGTAAGGTCTATGAAAATGAATTTTGGGAATTTTGCTTGACAACAAAACAAAAACACCGCTTCTTGTCAAGATGAATGGTTTGTCTTGTGTGTGCACTTCTAAAATATTGAAAAAGAAAGGCATGTGGAGTTTGTAGATGAATTGGTGAAAATGTTGCCATCAGTGGACAGAATGGAGGACGATAAATTGATGATAGGAGTGTATTGTTTCAAACTGTTAGAAGAAAGGAGTACAGAAGCACGTAGAACGCGCTACATATATGGTGTGAAAGATATATTGCAGTAGAAGGGTAATGCGTCATGAGCGAGCAAGAGTGTACGCAAAATAAAGGTAAATGTAATAGAATGAAGTGTCTAATTCATTGGAAGTTTACTTCACTATTGGTTCATCCGAGGATCAGAAGTTGTAAAAGGAATGCGTAATGTATCAATGGCCATTGTCGATAGATTTTTTCCTTTGGCCACCATTCTTAGTGTGTATGAGTGTCTGCGTATCTTTATGACTGTATGTGTATATCTATATGTCTGTGAGTGTGTTCATGTGCGTGTGTGTGCTATGTGTGTGTGTGGGCGTGTTTAAAATAGCCACAAGAACCTCGTAGTTTTTAATTTTTTCACACTCTCTGGATACGCTTGTCACTGCAAAGCCTTGAAATCATATTGGCATTGAAGAACAATAACTTACAGTGGCGAGATTCACTGGTGAATCAGCAGATCCAAAAAGTGTAAAGAAACAGAGAAGTTGAGTCATTATTATGACATTTACAAATACAAAATACATATTTTGTCAAAAGTTTGTTTTCATGTGCATGTATCCATGCATGTATTTCATAAATATCAATTTTACTTTTGATTTATTGCTGCTTTTATAAGTATATCGAAACACTGTTCTCGTCGTTATTGCCAGGTTTTTTTTTTTTAATTCCGTCTATAAGACATATTTAGGGTAATTGCTTGCTTGTTGTAATTGTCATCGCTGTAAGCTCATTTTTTTTTAGTTTAGGACTAATTTGTTTCATATTCTATAGTGGTACATCTTCCCTTTTCATGTTACTTGTTCTCTTCATCAGTTGTGAGGTAGATCAAAATATATGATATTTTTGATACTCTAGATATTTCTCTACACATAAAGGAGCCCCACAACAAATGTTTTATTTTTTCATGATTAGTGTTTGCTTGTATGTTCCACATTGTTTCAAGAAAGAGAGATTGCCACTAAAGACAACGCAAAGCATTTGTTATACTTTCCTAGTACAGGATAAATTGTTTCATATCCACAATCCATCGACAATGTGTAAATCAGTTGGGTACAAGATCGGCTCTATAAAAGTGCTTTGCTTTCCACAAACTCAGCCTCAATTGACTATATTAGTCAGCGATCGCCTATTCGAATTATGGGAAAGGAAAATCTGCAGTATAATAACAGTGATATTACCTGGATATTTTAACAAGTTATTTTCGTTTTAAGTCCATCAGCCATGTTGCGTGGTCAGCTAGTATCCACGTCATTTCAGATTATGAGCAAGGAATATGTACAGTCTAGTAACAGTTGCATTGTCTGGATATTTAAACAACTCACTTTCACTAAAGTCCATTAGTCATGTTGCAAGAAAGCCAACATATATACATTCATAAAAATAATACAGTGGAACGCCACATGTGATAATTGCAGAATCATTAAAAAATTCATTAGCAACAACGATGCAGCCAGAGACTTAAGATTACCGTGAATAATAATCGTATACATAACCTTTATAACCGAACACACTTTATAAAGAGGCATATCTGATCATGTTTCCCTTTTTCCTTCACCAAACTTTCCATGTTTTGATTTCATAAAGTTTAACTTCAGGTAATCCTCTCTTAATTTCTTTTTTCTTTCGTCAGTTGGAGTTCATACTCTGTTACTGGATAAGTGGTCCTTCTCCTTTGCCAACCTCTACAAAACCTTCATTCCTTTGTTTCAGCATTTAGCAGTTCCTATAAATACTCCCACTATCTCTGAATGTGTTTTGTGCTGTAAGATGTTACCTCCCAAATCTTCAAAATTGCTAAAACATTCCCAAGTGATGTCTTTTCAGCTGCAATGGTCTTTCCTCCCACTATCTCGAGTACCCAAACTTTCATTAAGGTCTCTCATGACATTTGCCATAATTCATCTAAATTTTTCCTGGACTTCTGCTTTATATGCAATGACGGACCTTCCAAACGAAGAATAATCACTTGAATTTTGCTATAAGTCCACTATTTAGTCTTCTGCCTTTTGTCTTAGCTCCACTGACTGCTTAACCAACTTTTCATTTAAACCCAGCAACTTCTTTAATGTTTTCTGCTTCAGGGCCACTGAGGGTTCTGATTTCTGTTTAAAGTCCACTGACTATTACTCCGAATAATTCCTTAGACCCACTAACTGCTCTACAAAACTCCTTATAGAAGAACGCCACTAGTCCTCCTCCGTATCGAAGATGTTGTATCTCCTTGGTATTGTCTCGTGTATTGTCCATAAGTTTGGATAAGTTCACTTTTTATATTTTTGTAATATAGAAAAACCCCAACATATATAATGATGAAGCCAATTTTAGCCAATATATCCACTCAATTTCAAATGCTCATTGGCTTCACTGATCTTCCGAAAACGATCAATGGAACACATTTCAAAATTTAGAGACAGATCACAAATCACGAAATTGGATATGAAAGAAAACTTAAGTCTAAGCTGAAAAGCCCACGAACATTGAACAACACGTTCAGCAAGTAAAACAGGGCGAAAGAGTAATTTCAATTATTAGTATATATTAACATACGCCATTGAAGATTTTGAAAAGACTTTGTAAAGGCAACGGATTATAAATGACGTGCAAGCAAAACAGCTAATATTTATTCAAGTATTTTTCAATTTGATGACTAGTCAAGGGAAAGATCCACTGAAATTAAAACAGGGAAAGAACAAACGGAAAGTAGAAATAAAACATAAATTCATCATGGAATTGTAGACTGAATCTCATTATATTTCTCCGGACCGTTGCTAACCTAATATTATCTGTAGAGCTTGATATCTAGAAATAAGTAAGCGATCTTATATATTAGCGGAAAAAATACATCGCCCCCCTTCTCCCTTAATTCATACAAATTTGGAATTATCCTATTCATGTTCCACTAATAACGAATATCATAATCGTAATGCAAGCCGCATGATAGGTAGTGGTTATTTTATTTGAAATGGTATTCTTCTAATCGTGTCGACGACGATATACTATATATACATATATATATATATATATATATATATATATATATATATATATATATATATATATATATATATATGTATGTATGTATGAGTATATATATACACACACACACACACACACACATATATATATATATATATATATATACATATCTATAATAATAATAATAATAATAATATAATAATAATAATAATAATATTGCTAATTCAGCTTTTCCATGACGGGTTAATGGTACCCCAAACGAGTGGGATAACTTGATAACTTTTCATCACTGAAGGCTGAGTTGTAAATAGTAATAGTAAATATTCTTGATCCATTGTAAACGGAGAATTTTTCAATTTCCTGATGTTGCTTTTATTTCCTAAGATAAAATGATAATTTCCTTTATACTAAGGATTTTCTTTTTATTTTTAATTAGCTATGTGCATTTTCTTGGCTGACAGTTTATTTTACAAGTTTTGAATTTAATGAAAGGATATATTTATTTTTGACTATCAAATTATCATAATTAAAAATTCAGAAATAATATGGTATTATCACTTATATTTTGATGGAAATGTTTGAATTATTTAGGTATCATTTATTTGGCACAAAGTATCAACTTTCGCTGATAGATCAAGGTAGGCAAAACTGTCTGCTCAAATTTGAAATGACTTCTAAGGAAAATCACAGGGATTTTGACTAACATTTATCCTACTGGCATCCAGTTATTATGCCTGTTATATCATCTGTTTAATGCTCAAAGATTTATTGTTTCCCTAATTCCTTTATTAGTTTCATTGCTATCAAAGATTTATATTTTTCCTCTGTGCATTTACCAGTTTTATTAAAAGCAGCGAGGCAGAACCACAAACGTCCCTGATGAAAAGAAAGTCTTAAAGAGATGATCGATCGAACGAGAAATGAAGAAACTTCGCCGGTATTCTTTTGGGAAATTGCCCATCCAGTCTTTTCATCTTTCACTGTTATTAAGTGGCCTTTTTACCTTTTGTTGGGGGAGGGGGGAGTGGGTGATTGCTGACTTTTGCCCATTTGCTTACGTTCTTCGTAGTCAATAACATTGAATACAAGGATTTATGATTTTAAATAAAGAAACATTTATGCCAGTATATAGTTTACAGAATTGGTATGGCAAGAGTTTGCCTTATTTTGTATGTCCGCAAATTATCAAGAAAAGTAACATGAAATATTTTGCAGTGATTTGATTAAAGATTTATTTGACTATTGGCAAAAATGATAGTGCAACTTCAAGTATTTTCATTAGGAATGAAAGGATTTTTCATGTCGACAAGACGACTCGATTTCAGCCGGAGAAATCATAAACTGCAAAAAATCATTTGTTTGAAGAAACACCAACGATTAAAGATTGAAATGGTTGTGATTTCATTCTGATGAAAAATAAAAGAATAGTAACCTAGCCCATGGGAATGTGAGAAAAGTCAATGGGTAACTGGAACATAGGAATGAGTAAAATAATAACTGCATGATAAAACAGCATAATTTTTGAACTTCGAAAGGAAAAAAAATATTACTACAAAGAGCGCTGTTCTGTATAAATGAGAATTGTGTTGAAGAATACAAGACGTATGATATTGCAGGCAAAGACAAAGTGAACTCGGAAAAGACGAGAGCCAATGAAATAGGAGAATGTGAGCAAGAGTTTTAGGGAAAGTGAAGGGATATTCTCGAAAGGAATAAACGTACAGAGAAATCTAAAACAAACGTAGGGATTCTTAGGAGAAAGCTCTGGTGTTATCGGAGCTGTATGTCGAATGGTTGTTTGAGTAAGAGAGCAACAAAGAACGAATGGGTGTACAAGTTGAAGATTTATATCAAGTCTACAATAGCTGTCAAACAAACGGGTTTGATATAAAGCATTGGAAAAAGTTAACAACGTAAATTTATCGTATTGCTCCAGAGAAGGTGACGAAGTATGTATAATATATACATACATACACACAGACATATATATATATATATATATATATATATATATATATATATATATATATATATATATATATATATGCATCAGCTACAGATTTCCTTTAATATCCTATTCATATTAGGTTGACCGATGGTGAATTTTTTAGTTGATAATAATTTCGTCCTCTCGTGGATTCGAACCAGCGCACAGAGGAAAAATCAGGACTTCAGTGACGTCTTTACCGACTCAGCCAACAAGTCGGTAAAGACGTCACTGAAGTCCTGATTTCTCCTCGGTGCGCTGATTCGAATCCACGAGAGGATGAAATTATTATCAATTAAAAATTCCCCCTCGGTTGATATATATGAAAAGATATTAATTCCGAGGTAGAGTGAATTAGATATTAAATGACATTAGTAGCTTAATGCATATATATAAATCACGGTGATGTGATAAAAATTCACACACACAATATATATACATATATTATTATATATGTGTGTGTGTATGTATATATGTACATATATATATATATATTATATATATATATATATATATATATATACATATATATATATATATATATATACATATATATATATATATATATATATATATATATATATATATAAAACCAAGAAAACAGCGTGATTAGTGTTATTATTGTTGTTTCACGAATCGAATCAAGAGTCCCATAAGTTATCAATGATGGCACGATGGTAAAATATGGAAATCAAAGAGCTGGTGAAGACCGGAGAGGTTCTAGTGAAGCCAAAGCTAGAATGCATGATGCAAAGTATGGCTTTCGAGTGCGTGAGAGAGAAAATGAAAGGAAGATGCTGTGAAAGTGAATTGTTTTTGCAGTAAAGACGGTTGAAAAGAGAAGTGGATATAACTGAAGATATAATAAAAAAGAATCTTAATGGGACAGGTCATGGATAAAAGACGGTGGGGAATAGTTTATTCAAAGGGTTGCAAAATTAGGAAATTTTTGGAAGACAACGAGACATACAAGAAGGTCAAGAATGTTTCAAAGACGAATTGAGAGAAGCAATACAATATATGGAAGAGAGCCAATGCATAATTAATTAACCTTTTATTGGTGGGTGTATGTGATATTTTTCATTTATCAAAGTGAAATATAAAAGTGGTGAATTTTATTTCCAAACACTTCATTCAAGTGTTTTTCCTCATGTCCTTAAAATTCATAGTGCATATGAAAATAAACAAGGTTAAATACTTGTATAAATATAATTTCACCTGTGCTACAAATGGCTGCAGTGATCTTCCAAGTGTCGGTAATGTACTTACAAGAACATATAGAAAATTTGATTCGGAGTTAAAAAGAGCATAGAAACTCCTGATCAATTAAATCTTAATTGTTCCTCCTCAGGAAGCTACTTCAGGCTAATGAGGATTGTTTGCTACATGGGTCAGCGGATGCTGAGAGAGTCCGGATACAGCGTGAGGAAGACTCTTACAGGCAGGATATGAGCAAGCTCGACAAAGATCTCTGGTAGGTATTGCTGTTTCTCTCTCTCTCTCTCTCTCTCTCTCTTAGTTTCCTAGGAGTTTTCATCTGTCTGTCTGTCTGTCTCGTCCCTATTTGTCTGCTTGTATTACTCGCAGTCTGTCTGTCTGTTTGTCTGTCTGTCTGTCTGTCTAGTCTGTATGTCATATTTACACATGCAACAGCTATACGAGATGGTATTGTCTAACTTTCATATGACGAAGAAATGCCAAATTGCCAATGTATTGGTTTCTCTACCTGTCAGATTCATGCAGGGCGCTCCTATTCACGTTTCTATATTATTTTCAGTTGAATTTCCTCTGTCAATAGTATCCCATCAATATATTTTTTATCATTACAAGGTACAGTTAAAGGGCAGTTAGATTCATGGTAACTAGCAGTAAAATATAAACGAGAACAGTGTTATTTAATACATGGTATTCAATATATAAAAAGGAATTTTGATCACTAAATGTCAAGATAATAACAGAATTATAAAACTTTCACCCTTATACGTTGCGATTTAGTTTACTTCACCGTTAAACTTATTTTACATTTCCCCCCAGTTATTTTCTATTGGGTTTTCATCATTTCCTGATCTTTAAAATATCTTCTTCAAATAAACAAAAATCCTTGTAGAAGTAAGTTATCTGTTCAAAAAGGTTTTCTGTTACTTTACTATATTAAGAAAATATTCAGGAATGTATTCGTTTAACAAAAATAATCAGGAAGATATTATTTTAACAAAATATTCATGAATATATTTTATCAATCTTACATGAAGCAAAAAGCTTCTTTAAAGTTTATCAAATTATAAAGAAATACACAAAAAAGTTTTATTGACCATAAACATCAATCTTAACATCATAATCAACTGTGCATTATATAGTTGAATATGAACATTGAAAGCGAAAGAAAGACAACGTCACTATACTCTGTTATTTGCACAGCAAGCGTTATGGGAGGAATAACACTGAGTCCAGTTTACAACGTGAAACTAAAGTACAGATCACAAGGAGGATTCCTTATTACAGGTCAAGGTAAACATCTTGACGGTGACTACATTCGTTACTCTTACGTCATGGAGTAAATCTAAAGTCTGTGGAACATCACAACGAGTTCCCTATGGTTGACGAGGATATGTAGATAATCCTGGTTTTCCAAGGAAGATGGCGATTTTAAATTCAAGGCATGATAACATTTAAGGAGATTCTAAATGAAAATGTTATCAGTTTCAATATATTTCGAATGTTCGTTATACAATGTTCGTTATACTCTTTTAGAAATTGTTATCGTTATCCGACTAGAGCTAAACGAGTTCCAACACAGACGACAGTATAATAGCGAAATCTCTTTGGTCAGAAGTCTGGAAAATCTTGAAAGGTAAACTAATTCCGGAACAGCGTGACCAAACGATTAACGTTATCTTATTTCTATTTTCGGTTATTACTTTTTCGAGTGTACTGGATAGTGTTCAGGTTTACTAACTACATCCTTTTACTCACCACATCCTCTATCGGTCCTCCTCTCCCAGTTCCCTTCTATTACTAACTGCCGAAGGTAATTTCACCAAGGTCACCGTAATAGTAAACAGAATCTTGATTTTTCAGGGAAAATTTTGATTCTATTCTTTGAGATCCTTTCTTTGCTACAAAAAAATTGTAGAGATATTGGCTGAAAGAATGGTGGCTGATATGGCTTCATCTATCATTTTTGTTTTCAAGATGTCAGTACAAAGCATCTAGAAGCATTGTGATTACTCTTAAGTAACCATACTTGATTGCTAAAAAAAAAAAAAAAAAAAAAACTACCCTGTTTAGATTTTTCCAAACTTTCATTGAACACAACACTTCTAGTACTTATAGGGCTCAGTATCACTGTAAAGCTAAGTCTGAATAATATATATTATATATTATATTATTTATTTATATATCTATATATAATATATATCATATATATTATATATATCTATATCTGTAGAGATATCTATATATCATATATCTTAATATATATATATATATAGATATATATATATCATATAGATATATTATATATATATATATATATATATAATCTATATAATATATACAGATATATATATATAATATATATATATATATATATATATATATAATATATATATATCTACATATATATATATTATACTATAGTATATACTATATATATATCTATATATATATATATAATATATTTATATGTAGATATATCTATATGTATATATATATCGATTATATATATTATATATATATATTATATATATAGATATATAATATATATATATATACATAATAATCAAAAGTTGGTATGTGTATGTTTGTTTATTTGCATGTTTGTAACTTTGTAAGGATATAGAAATCTTGAACCACTTGACCGGTCTAGACAAAATTTGGCACGTGGCCATTATTTAACGAAAATGAGAAAATATAGCATGTATCAATCCCGTACCCCCTTCCCCTTCCCCCTTCCCTTTTCCCCATCCCTCTTCCTTTTCCCTGAAACCGTGCTGGTGCTGTTCGTAAACTTAGCGGCTGATGTGGTACATAAACCCTACGGGGTTACCACACCTAATTTAACTTATTCCGATACCACAAAAAATATATTATTGAATTTTTTTTTTTTTTTTTATTATTTATAATTTTGCATCAAGGTTTGTGTTTAGGTCTGGTCGGAGGGAGGTGTTTAGGTTTAGTGCGGATGTATTTAGGTTTAGCGAGTGGTGTTCAGTGATGAGTATTTAGGTTTAGCAGGACGTCTGCTCAGGTTTAGAAGGGGGAGTGTTTATGTTCAGTGGGGGTGTGTTTAGGTTTAGTGGGGATGCATTTAGGTTTTGCAGGGGCTGTGTTTAGGTTTAGTAGGGATGTTTTTAGGCTTAGTGGGAGTGTGTTTAAGCTTAGTGGGTGATACATTTAGGTTTAGTGGGAGTGTTTCAGTTAGGTTGGGGGATGTGTTTAGCTTTATTATTGGTTCAAATGGGAGATCACATTAATATCTGGATAAAATGAACAGCAACCACAGTAATACCTGAATGAAAGGGGCAGTCAGCACAGTAATACTTGGGGGACAGTTACCACAGTAATATCTGGATAAATTGGACAGTCACTACAATAATACATGGATAAAATGGATAGTCACCATATAATACCTAGATAAAAGGGACACACAGCACAGTAATATATTTGTATAAATAGGACAGCTACTACAGTGATACCACTGGATAAAGGTGACAGTCACCACAGTAATACCTGGATAAATTGGACAGCCACCACTGTAATGCATGGGGCAGTCACCGCAGTAACAACTGGGGGACTGTCACGACAGTAATGGTTGAATAAAATTGACAGTCACAGTAATACTCAGCACAGTAATACCTCGATGAATGGGGCAGTCGGCATAGTAATACCAGGTTTAAAAATCCAGTCACCACAGTAATACCTGGATAAATGGTATAGTTACCATAGCAATACCTTGATGAATGACTCAATAACTGCAGTAACCTCTGGATAAAAGGGACAGTCACCTCAGTAATACTTGGATAAATGGGACAGTTACCAAAGTATTATCTGCATAGATGGAACAGTCAGTACAGTAATATTTGGATAAAAGGGACAGTCAGTGCAAGGAGGTGCCGGAAAATTCTTCGGAGTCCTTCAGAGTTTTCATGAGCAGCGCCAGGTTGGTCAGCTAGTATAAGAGGAATCGAAATCCCTAACCTTATTATACACAGAAAACCCCATTTTTTTCTTTTTTGTTTAGCAAAACATATCTCTCAAAGCCTCATCAATCCTGCTTTTCTTTTCTAGTTTGTCATAATGGTACAAAAGTCTCCTGTTTGACTCTTGATTCATCTGAAGTCCTTCTTAGACAACTCCATTACAGCTGGATTTATCATCACATTTTACTATTTGCATGACTAGTTTTCTCATTTCATGGCCAAAATTCTTTTTCCTGTGATCTCATAAAACTCTTTCAGGCAAATATTAACATAGCTCGGAATAATTCCGCTGTTTTTTGCCTAACCATAAACAAAGGTCTATATATTTATATTGTTAGTTTAGACCTTTAAAACCTTTTCAAGAAGTATTTTGACCAAGCCTTTTGTTATTGTTCTCTTGTTCTTTTGTCGTATCTAAAGTATCACGAAAACTGCTAAATATTAATTTTTCAAGAACGTTTTGTGTATTAATTACCCTATTCTAGTAAATTATCCTCGGAGATTGGGAAATTTTCTTTCTCTGCTCTTATCTCTTGATTCTTGGACAAAAGTTGATAAAAGGTCTTTGTTACCCATGTAAAAGATATTTTATTCAGCATACAAGCTCTTTCCTCTACTAAACTGGTATCCGTAGGGATATGTCCTGATTTTCGCTTTCTCGCGAAGTAAGCCTCCAAAAGTACTTTGTTGTTGTTGGGAGGTAGGAAAGGTCCAAGGAAGAGCCTAAAAAGTCTGAAAAGGTCTTTTGCACTGCGTTAAAGATACGTGAAATTTAGTACAGGATATTTATGACTTATTTATTAGAATGAAAATGTAAAAAAAATAAATAAATATTGTGCATGTTAAACAGTACGGACAAATTATTTCTAGTAAGGAATATTTGTTCTGATACGGTATACAAACCCTCGGTCCTTTACAATAGGAAGGTACTTAGCGGCAGCTGAACCGGTCGTAAGCTTTCGAACAAGGGGTTCGGTAGTTAACTACTTGTCAGGCAGTTAGCGGTACGCTTGACTGCGAGGCGAGGAGCCACTTTGCTTTCAGCTGCGCTCGTGGATGGACGTGCTGCTCTTCGTCTCTCTGCCGTATGCTTCCTTTTCTTCACTGCGTGAAGACTTTCTTACTTTTTCTTTTACTTGTGTGTGTTGCAAGTACAAAAGTAAGTGCGTGTCTGTTTTCATTTTTATTATGGAAATTATGCAACAAGAGCCGGAGAAGCCCCCCGCCCCCCCATCAACCTTAGACTATACCCGGATATTGGGGGCCGTAAATGTGGGGCTTTCCGCCCTTCTGTGGAGGTAGATCCTCATGATTTTTGTGCTCGGGTCGAGGGCGTGAATGCTCTCGCGCCGAGACTTGTGATACTTGCATCTTTTGGTCGGAGGCCAAGTGGGAGCGCTACAGGGGGAGGAAGAAGCCGCGAAAGCCGGCTAAGGAGTCGTCAGAGGACTCCCCGGCTACGCCCTTGGTCACCGATTTGTCTTCCTCCTTTCTCCCTCTGGCTCAGCTCCCTCGTATGGCTTCTTCCCCTTCGGGGGAGGTTTCTCGCTCCCTCTCCATCCTCGATCATTCGAGCGTAGAGGAGGGGGCGAGATACCCCGACATCCAGTTGTACTCGGGGTCCTCCGTTCACTCGGGCTGCTAACTATCCCCCCGCCCCCGGGCGAGGAGGGACCCCCCCACTAATCTACCCGACTTTTCCTCCCTCAGACTTGCTGACTACGGGCGACGATCTCAGTAGGGCCTGGTGCTCGCTGGGGCTGCAAGGGACACTGACGGTCCAGGGGCTGCTTAGTCATCTGGCGAGAGGGGCTACGCTGGTTATGCACAGGCCCACCACCACCACTACCACGACGGTATCCACGCGGGGCTACGCTGCTCCGTCTCACCTGGTGTATACGCAGCACGTAGCCACGGTGACCCCGACAGCCACTGTGCAGGCTCTGCTGCCGGAGGTTTCCTTGCCCGTTGCTACGCTGCCTCCTGGTTTTCCCGCTCCTGCCGCAGCCCCGGTCTTCCAGTGTCCCAAGAGCTCACTGCTAGACCTACCTCCTGTGCAGAGGATGCTGCCGGTTCCTGCCCCGCCTCCAGTTTCTGATTTTGTTACCGCTCCAGCCTTGGTGCCAGTTCCTGCCGCCATCATTCCTGCCTGTGGTGTTGCTGCTCCCACCCCAGGTCCTTCCAGACAGGTGCAGTTGGGCCCTGTTGCTTCGGCAACTGCTCCGTCCTGGATGGAAGACCTGATGGTGGTGCTGAGGAAGCTGATGAAGAGGAAGAGGAAGAGGAGGAAAGTGTCGTCTTCGTCTTCATCGTCTTCTTCGTCATTGTCGCCTGCCGCCACTTCCCCTTCAACTTCTAAGGCCCCCATGCTGAAGAAGAGGAAGGCTGCCTCCTCCTCCCCTAAGAAGTCTCGTGCTGAGACTTCTAAGGGCCCGTTCCGCTCCGGTGGGATGGTTGGAACTTCCGTCGGTCCTCCTGTTCCTTCGGGAATGAGGCACATCTCTTCTTCCGCAAGAAGAAGACGGGGACCGGAGGGGTGTCAGTTAGCACTGGCACTTCCTCACCTGGCTGTCTTGGCCTCTCGTTCACGAGCAGCCAAGACCCAGGCATCCGAGTTCTCTCGGCGCCAGGGTCAAGGCACTGGATGAAAGACTGGAGGGAGTCGCTCGGGCGACTCTCACCAGACCAGCGATCGCTCTTGTGGTGACGCGCTGGTACCCAGGGTTGACGCGACGGTCCCAGACCGCTCGTGGGCTGAGGCGAGGAAGCGGTCCCCTTGGTCGCCTGAACCAGCTCGGCTGGTCCAGGTGGCGTGATGCGCTGTGAGGATAGGCCTCGCTCCCACCGCAACAGGCCTGCAGACCGATCACCACCGCGGGTTGACGATTTCCTGTAGCCCCCTCAGCACACCGGCTCTGCCGGTGGGCGCGGGGGGAGCGTCAGGTCTACCTCTCCAATCCCTTCAACTTCCTCAGGCTTTACCAGGAAGAGCGAGGTGTTCAGGAGCGATCACAAAGGGCGCGCCCCTCGTGATCCTGCCACGACGCCCTACGAACCTGGCACAGTCCTCGGACCAACTAGATCGTACGCGCAAGTGGTGGGATGAGACAAGAAGGGGTCTGTCATGGTTCCTCCTGTGGAAGGAGGAGGGTCTCGGGAGGCATTCTCTTTGGAAGGGCTTGACAGTCCGTCTCCACAGGATGCGGTCACTCCCGAGATCCAGTGGTCGTTCACAGAGGTAATTGCGCTGATCCGTCAGCACAATGACCTCGGAGAAGGATCGCTCCTCCCACCTACTGAACCCAAATCAGGCTTGGAGGCATTCTGGGGACCTAAGAAGGAACACAGGTCTGCCGCGATCAGCTTTGTCTGACAGCGTGCTGGGCCAGGTGGACGCTATCATCTCTGGACAGGAGGGTTCGCTTCGGCCCAGTAGGTCTGCTAAGCTCCTTCCTCCACCTCTAACGTGACAGATGCGCTTTTACGTGCCTTCGGAGGACCCTCTGCTGCCCAAACAGGTTAACCCGGAGCTTGCCAGGCTAACTCTGAGCAAACGAGTTGTGGAGATCGTTCAGGATCAGTCGCCGGGGCTTCTACAGCCACCTCTTCCTTGTGGAGAAGTCTTCGGGGGCTGGCGCCCGGTGATAGATCTCTCTCCCTTGAACCGATTCGTTTGCCAGACTTGGATCATGATGGAAACAGCACGGTCGGTGCTCGATTCCATCAGGGAGAACAACTTCATGCTTTCTGTGGATTTGAAGGACGTATATTTCCAGATACCTGTCCATCAATCCTCCAGGTAGTACCTCTGCTTCATCCTGGATGGGACGGTGTACCAGTTCAGGGCACTTTGTTTCGGTCTCTCAACCGCCCCACAGGTGTTCACGCGACTGTTCACGCTGGTATCTGCTTGGGCCCACTCGGTAGGGATGCGTCTCTTGAGGTATCTCGATGATTGGTTAGTCCTGGCGAGCTCCCGCTCACAGTTGCTGCAGGACAGAGATTGACTCCTTGAATTCGGCCGCAATCTGGGAATCGTTGTGAATCACGAGAAGTCAGAGCTAAAATCCATGCAGAGGATGGCAATAAGACAGTTCCTGTCTCGACAGGAGCAACCGGCTCAGCAGTGGCAAGTCGGGATCGGCCACCTGTCGTCTCTCGAGAAGCTAGTCCCTCACGGGCGTTTTCACCTGCGGTCTCTTCAGTGGAGACTAAAGGAGTGTTGGTCACAGGCAAGGAACCCTCCCTTCTTCTCTGTGTCCCTCATGGAGGAGGTGAGGCAGGACCTAGCCTGGTGACTGGAGGACAGGAACCTTGTAAGAGGAGTGCCTCTTCGCACTCGCCCCCCCCGGAGATGCTTCTCTTCTCGGACGCATCGACCGAGGGATGGGGCGCACACCTGGAGGAGTTGCTGACTGCAGGTTTGTGGGACCATCGCGACAAGCACCTTCACATCAACGTCCTGGAGCTCAAGGCAGCGTTCCTCGCTCTCCAAGAGTCCCAGGACCGTCTGGTGGGACACTTGGTGGTGTTGATGTGTGACAACACCACAGTAGTGGCATACGTCAACAAGCAAGGGGGCCTAGTGTCCCTCCCGTTGCGCCAGTAGACGCTGCA
Source organism: Macrobrachium nipponense (assembly GCF_015104395.2). Classification (NCBI taxonomy): domain Eukaryota; kingdom Metazoa; phylum Arthropoda; class Malacostraca; order Decapoda; family Palaemonidae; genus Macrobrachium; species Macrobrachium nipponense. Next base: position 84,654,995 of record NC_061108.1, read on the forward strand.
GGTGCACGAGTGGGTTGCGGCACACTCAATAGAGTTGTCGGCTCGCTACATTCCAGGCAAGGAGAATGTGGTAGCCGACAAGCTCAGTCGTCAGGATCAGGTGATAGGAACCGAGTGGTCGCTTCATCCAGACGTGGCGGAAAGGCTTTTCAACCTGTGGGAGCACCCAGTCGTGGATCTGTTCGCCACCCGGCACAACAGAAAACTCTAGGTTTTCTACTTGATCGTGCCGGACCCATGGGCAGCCGCAGAGGACGCCCTTCTGCATCCGGGGGAAAGCCTCTTCGTCTTTGCCTTTCCCCCGTTCTGTCTGATTCGCCACAATTAAGGGCTACAGAGCCGCCCTGGCCTTAGTCCTTAAACTACGAAGTGTGGATATCTCCTCTTCTTTCGAGATCTCCCTCCTGATGAAGAGCTTCAAGAGGTCTTGCCCACCCAGGGAACTCAGGCCCCCGGGGTGGGATGTGACTCTCGTCCTTAGGAGTTTGACTCGCAGACCCTTTGAGCCACTCCGAGAGTCGTCAGACAGGGATCTGACCCTCAAGACCCTCTTCTTGCTGGCCCTGGCATCAGCGAAGAGAATAGGCGAACTTCGTGGTCTTTCCTTCAATGTTAAGCATTCCAGGGGATGGGGATCAGTGACGCTCAATTTCGTTCCGAACTTCGTAGCAAAGACTCAGAATCCTTCGGTCCCTGACGACTGGTTTGAGTCCTTCACGATCCCCTCCCTGAAGGATTTCACTGATAATGATGCGGATGAGATGTTGCTTTGTCCTGTGAGGGCGCTACGACGCTATCTGAAGAGAACTCGGCACCTCAGGCCTGAGTGTCGACGCCTCTTCATTAGCACCGGGGTTACCAAGAAAGAGGTTTCCAAGAACACTCTTTCTTTCTGGCTGCGTGAGGTGATCAAGAGGGCTTACGAGACAGCTGACAGTGACGACACCCGTACCCTTCGTCCGAGAGCCCACGAAGTCAGAGGTATTGGTCCAACCCTTGCGTTCCGCAAGAACTTCTCCCTGGAGCAAGTTCTGAAGGAAGGGGTTTGGGCCAACCAGACCACCTTCACTTCTTTTTACCTTCGGGATATCACCCACAGATCCTTGAACACCTTTTCCTTGGGACCCGTGGTGGCTGCTCAACAAGTTGTGTAGTCTACCCAGCACCCGAGCGGACAGAACAGCATCGCATGCTTGTATGGACGAGTGAAAGAGTGTGACTGGCTTCTCTTCCTCCTTCATTCTTCCCTCTACCTGTGGGTAGAGGGCCACGGTCGTCACTACGCTGAACAGGAGGCCGATGCAGGTAAGCTACACAACCGAGCCCCATTCTATCCTTTCAGTAGATGAACCCATAACTTTACTTTGGCTCTTGAAGTAGGAACTAGTTCTTGCTTTTGCTAATCATAAGAGGTACGCTTGCCTCCCTCTTATAATTTGGTCTAGAAGTCTGACCTTTGATCCTGCGGTGCACACCCCGATCAGCTGGGCAGAGGCTAGGATCCCTCCCTCTGCTCTTACAACCAGGGAGGGAATCCAAGGTAGGACGAACACCAGTCTGTTCATAAGACTCAGATTCCACCCACCAATAAGTGAGTCTTCCTGTTGTAAAGTACTGAGGGTTTGTATACCGCATCGGAACAAATAACAATTTGTCGAAAATTGTATTTTTCCTAACTATACAAACCTGAGGTCCTTTACATATAGTCCCACCTCATGCCACCCCTCACTCTGCGTTTCCTGGGCCTCAAGCAAAGTGACTCCTCGCCTCGCAGTCGAGAGTACCGCTAACTGCCGGACAAGTAGTTAACTACCGAATCCCATTAAGTACCTTCCTATTGTAAAGGACCTCAGGTTTGTATAGTTAGGAAAAATACAATTCTCGACAAATTGTTATTTTGTTTACAGAGTAATGCGTAAGGGGGAAATCTTGCACGCGTCCTGAATAAACTGGAGGTCGGATTACACCTTGTTTTCTTTCTCTTCCCCCGTGACTTCTTACTCGTGAATCCAGATTTTAAAAATCTATATACACAAGTGTAACAGAGAGAGAGAGAGAGAGAGAGAGAGAGAGAGAGAGAGAGAGATAAGAGGGGATTATTTAGATTGTATACTTACGTTAAATCCGTATTTTTTGTATTTCGTTCTATTTTACTCTTTCGTTTTTATTATAACAGCCTTCATAACCTACTTTCTTTGATATTTTTTCTTATATGGAGGATTCTCTGACCTGCTAGTGCTATCCTCATTGAAACACTTAAGTTTTAACATAAGTTGCAGCTTAATAAGTTGTTTTTATAACTTTATTTGCAATATGCTGAAATTATCCACACAATTTATTCTTGTATACTATTTGTATTTAAATAAAAATTACTGCACCAGAATTAAAATATGAGTCATTATTGATTGATTTTAATATTGTCACGTTAATCATTTTTTTCTAGATGTATATGTCCCTGAATCTCTGCAACCAGTTTGAGAATGTCTGTAAACAATTATGCTTTTGCCATGCTTTTTTGGATTCGCAGTACCAGAGTTGCTGATGAATAGTCGCTGTTGTAAATAACTTACTTTCTGATGCAACTTATTTTTCGTAGGAATCGATCTCAAAAGATTCTCCTAACTATGAAACCTTAAATGCCTGGTACATTTCAAGTATCAGTAGCTATTAACTCTATATTTTTTATGTCTGCTAAACTAAAATAAAAAATAAATAGAATAAAAATGCAATATATTCAATAACTATTACAATTATTTGAAACTTGAATTCTTTTGCATTCTGACACATCATCATTGGTAGTACAATGGTGAACCAAGATTTGATCAGTATAAGTTAATCAAAGATTCTAAACGCTACAAAGGTCTATTAACTCTTGCATTGAGAAGTTAGCAATTATACTTGTTTCAAATATTTTTGAATAGATGTATACCATGTACGATATTAAAATTTACAGCGAATATTACTCAAATACCCTAAGGTATTCAATTTTATATTTGAAACGTTAATGCAAAGTTTGAGCAAATCTAAACTTTATTGCTTTATTCCAATACTATAAAATTCAACATACATAAGATTTTGAATTATAATTAGAAATTTCCCATAAGAAGCCCGGAAACTAAAAAAAAATAATAATGTATTATGACGCTGCTATTGGTTACTAACCAGATTACCATTGAACTTAGTATTCATTTAAGAGTGTGGGCCCTTTAACCTCGTGGGGCATAAGTTTCTTGACTGTAATAAAATATCAACTCGGCTAATGGCTTATTAAGTACTCGTCAATAACAATTTGGCACAATAACCTCAGGACAAAAACGAAAAAAAATATTATAGGACTTATCACAAGGTTCAAAAACCATTTCATTGTGTTTAGAAATATTCATAATTTCTTTAATTCAATCTGATTCCGGTTAAGTGAATGACACCAGTTGTATGAAAATCATGGATATCTTCCGAAAGCAACTTTAAAGTCATAGTGAATATCATCAGAAGACAATATAGATAAATTTCGTTTTCGGTAAAGCCAAAACAAGTCTTTTAGTATTACGAACGGAAACTAATTGTCATGTTGTACTGTTCATATTATTTTTACTTTTAACGATGAATTATTTCAATTTTTCATATAGTCTTCTTCTTGCTGAAGGCTATCATGGCACAGAATTTAATCTTATAAAAATATAACTGGTTTTGATGATATATGAAGAATTAGGTTTTTAATATCTCAGCGGATCTTTGCTGACCCAAAATGAACGTTTCCGAATATTCAAGTGTAAAAAAATATCTTTCGGGATGCGTATGACAATACTGAGTTCATCTGTGGTTGTGAAATTTATTTATTTCTGTTGATATCTGGGAAGAAAACGACTTTAGTAAGGCGACAAAGTTTACTTCATAAGAAAACAACAACATAAACTGAATTCATTTTCAGGTACGATGAGGAATGAGTGACGGACTTTTGATTTAATATTGAAACAATTCTTTTTCAGTGACCTCGAGATGAAGGTGGAGGAACTTCGTAATAATGTAATCAATAGAAGACTACGCGTTAATATGTCAGATGTCGAAAATATGGCTCTGATATTATCTAGGTCTAGGTAAGCTATCAATTTATTTCCCGTTTCATATTCAAATTGGATATAGCCTTATTTTCTGGCACATATTTATATACAAAGATAAGCTCATATTTATTATGGATGTTAGTCAATACATTGCTGAATTTATCTTGCAGCTTGTTTTCCTTAACTGAAATTGAGGGGTGAAAGGATTTCAAGGCAAAGTGATGACCAATTAAAATTTACAGATTTGATTTAAAATGAAAAACTAGTTATTCCCTAGAGAGAACTTTTCTTCATACGAAAAAAAAAACTCACTCTCACGATAGAATTATATTGTATTCATTACTTAACGACGACGAAGGCCCTTGCATTATCTTTGCTATTTAATTAACATGGGCCCCTCTTATAATCTTTATTACCTAAATGACACAGACCCTTGTATTGTTTTGATTACTAAAATAGCAGGGGGCCGTATCTAGAGAGTTTTCAAATCAAGTGTCCTTTATTCACAAAAGACTCGATTATGGACAGTCAAAGATATCAGTCTAAATAAAAATAAATTTTTTCCTTTATTCAGATAAAATTTTTGATCGGAATTCCTGTCTGCTATATATAATAACTTTAGTGACAATGTAAATATTCTTATTTTCGGGCAGAATTCAATGTCGAAGAAAATTTTTGTGGCAAATGAGTTTGTAACTTTAAAGAGGATTCAGCACCTTAGATATTACACGTGCAAAATACCCTCAGGGTTTTGCTTTCATCTCAAAGAAGAATCTATGTAGCAGAGTTAGCCCAACACTGTTAAATAATTCAATAATTATTTTGAAAATTTCATCTAATTTTCATTAAAATCAAACTTTATTATACTTTCGTAACGGAAAATGTGTGCGTTTTTTTTTTTATTTCGAGTGAGATGGATACGTAGTTTGATAAATAAATTAGATAAAAGAGAGATATTTTAGCCATACTGGGTAATCATATAATACTGATTATCAATTTTAACACGCTGGTGTGGTGCTACGACTCCAGTGGGAAAATTTTAGCTCACTGTGCATTTGAGGTGTAATATAAGATAGAAAGACTGAATATTGGTGCACCTTGAAACTTGAAAGTATCTCTACTTTTGGAAAAAAAAACCTAGTGGGAACAGTATCTAATATCTGTGCCCTTGTATATTCTTATTTTTTCTAAGGTTCAACTGAACCTTAAAAATGATACTTTAAAATTTATATAAAGAATGATACCTGAAATGTGTCCATGATTTTAACTAAATATCCGTTGTACTACTGTGTTATTAGACAGGATATTTTCACTTTTCCATTCAGAACAATACGGTTTGAATTACATAGTTCAGGAACTTCAAAGATAAAAATGAAAGGAATTATAAGAGAACCAAGGGAGATTATCATGCTGGGATATTATGAGGCACCCAGCAATCAGAAAATCTGTCGCCAAGCTGTATTGTTTTCTGTCTAAGTGAGACAAGATACAAGACGTTTTGGATATCAACGATGACTGCTTATGTTCTGCGAAGGAGACGGTTAAAGGGGGATAACAGGCTAGCTAATCTTGGTACCAGACTAAAGGGTAAACATAATAAACCACTGTTACCGTTATGATAGCAATGCGAATCTTCATGAGGGCTGGATTATCATGCATCATCATTTAAGAAATTGATCAAGCTTTCAATACTATTTAGGTAAATAAAATTCTTTTACTATCCAACAGGTGTCTTTTGAAGTTAATTGCTTAAGTTAATTGAATGATAATTTCAAAGATAGTAAACTATCATGTTTTGCGTTACAGTATTCATTCTTTCCTGTCAACACACTATATACCTATATAAATGTCACCCCGCTGTGTAATCTTGACTTTATCTTTCGCCTTAGATTTTCTTGAGATGAAAACAAAAGGAAAACCAAATTAGACGTTTTTATTGACATTTAGTAATGCAATGGACGACTTGGTAACTGTCCATTTATCTTTTACAGCAAAACAGTAGCTGATCTTAAAGCAAGATTTCCTATACTCCAAGATGGTTTGAAAGGTTTAATATCTGCCGAAATGGAGAAAGCAATTAGAGATGAAAAGTAAGTTCATTCTTTGAATAATTTGCTTTCTTTCACATATGTATAATTTATTTAAGTGAGCACAAGGTTCCAATGATGTAAAATTCTTATTCTTGAAAATTATTAATTTCACATTCCCTTTTTTGCCGATGCAGATTTTTAGAAGAAGAGCCTGACAAATTAGAAACTGCGCTGCGGCGATGCAAGAAGTTAACCGGCACTCTTGTTACTCTGAAGAGGTAAGTGATCGTCTGATGCACAATGAGTTGAGGTGTACATTTAAAGGCATTTCCAGAACAATCATGACTGCTCAAACATGGCAAAATATTTTAGCTTACAGCTGTATGTCAATATTCTTTAAAGAAAAAGCTGAATGATAACCAGCTCCCTTTACCTAACCCGGTCCACAAGAAAAACAAGAACGCTTGGAGACCTCAAACCTACTCCTGCTGAGCAGGTGAACTTTGTGTGGAAATTAAAAACGTAACCAGCTTGCACGGCGTAATAAGAGAGAAAGAGGGAAGATTAGTGGGACATAGCAATGAAAGAAGTAACACACTTGCATCTTGATAAGGTAAAGAGTAGGCATCAGGAAAACCAAAATTAAGAGGCGAATTCCAAAAAGGTGGCATTAGAAGGGAAACAGAAACTGCTAGATTCCTTAAATCTTGATTGAAAATTTTTCAAACTTCACGAGTTTCATTATGTCCTCTTAATGAAGGTACTATCTTCAACTTCAATATTTTATGCAATAAAGTCAAGAATGAATTTCATTGAAATAAGTCTGCAAGGAAGAATGAAAATTGACACACAACATCTGTTGTACGAATAGAGAAATCTTGAAATTTTTTGTCAGGTGATTCTCTCGGGTATGGACATCCCCATTAATATGTAAAATCATACTAAAGAGACATTCATCTGGAAATTACTGGATACATAACTCAGGCAATAATGTGATAAATCGGATGCACGTTGTTTATTTTTTATCATCACTGGTGCATAGCTGAAATGTTTGACGTCTATAAGTTAACATTTATATTTCATTTTAATTTCATTAGAAATCGAAATGAAATATTAATTTCATGATAAAGATTTGGTTTAATAGCCTTTTTATGATGCCCCAACAGAAGCCATTTTACGAAGGATTTCATATTCATACGTTCATTTGTATTGAAAGGTCATGGATTTCTTACAAGTATGTAGCTGTTCTTGCTGCTTGGTTTGAAGAATACTTGGATAACTTTGAAAGTAGGACGCATGAAAACAGTTGAAAAAGATACTGTAGATCTCACTGCCATGGCACTATTCCACACGGTTTTGAACTTGCTATGACTGAGTTTACTGAATTGGCTTAGACATGGTCTCTGTGGCGTCAGTGCACGAGTTGAAAACTATAATCCTTCACACTCAAAATACACGTGAAAATCGCCAAGTTTCAGTGAAAGAGGGTAATGATGACTTTTGAAGTCCTTGATGTAAAATCAAGCCTAAGAATGCTCAACCAAACCTTCTCTAATCTTCACCCACTTTTCAGTAAATTGACATCTGAGAATCAGTTTTGTGGGAGGTTGGGACAAATAGTCAAGGCTGCTTTACCAGGCTAATGAGGCTGAGAGGTAAGTAAAACGCATGATCTGATTGATACAGTGGAGAATGTGCCATCGAAAATGAGTCAATTACCTGACAATTACAAGAAATGGAGACCAACATACCTGAGAGGGAGATATATATCAAGGATTGACATGACAAAGAAAAATGGTAACGTGTAAAGAACATCAGATGTAAGCATCCTTAGAAGAGCAGTCACGGAGTTATTGGTCTTAGTTCTAGACTCCAGCCAAAAATGACACACCGTTAGTACCAAAGACTAGAATTATACCATGACCATCTGTACTTCAGATTAACTGAAATATTTAAAAGAAGCAAAGCTGAAAGGACGCATCCAAAGACACGAAAAAAATCAGAAATATGCAGCAGGATAGCAGTATGTTCAATATTCAAAGTAAAACTACGAGGAACCCTTACTTTACGAAACTGGTAAGGGCAAAAGAGTGTGCCTTTCCTTGAAGAGTATCCAGTTAAGATAGTTGCTAAGAACCCTGTTTGCTCCACACTTCATTAAGTAGACTCAAGAGAAAACTATGTTAAGTAATGGCATAGTCAGATAATCACAATGTTATTGCAATGCTGGGGCTGTTATCGTTTGAGTGGTCATGTGGCAATTCACAGTATGTTGCACCGAGAGAGAACAACAGATGATACTATCACCTTGTGTGCGAGACAGCAGATCGCATCACATTTACAATAGCTGAGAGAGTGTATCTTCAGCCTAATTCTTCGGGTGTACGTGGATAAGGATGGGAACTTAATCAGTGGAAGCGGTTTATACAGTTATGAAGTCCCTGTCACAAAGATTCAATATCATCAAGAGGAAAATACCCTTGAAATTGTAGAACATTGACTTAATACTTTTCAGTTACCAAATGCCTCTGTAGGTTGTTTCGCTACTTCTGACATGTGAAGAAACAGAATGCCGTCAGGAAATTAATAATATGGTGCCCATTACCGCCTGTCATAGCTAGCAACTATGAGACTTATGAAGTCACCTGCCATAACTTGCAATTAGAGACTGATCAAGCCACCAAAATGTGATAAAAACTGAATATGAAATGGAGATGAGAAAGGACTGAATCATTTACTTATCCCAGAAGAAAGAGTTAGATTCCTCAAACAACCTTGTGAATGTAATTTACGTTCCCAAAGAAGATAGATAGCCTCCATTCCATAATAGGAGTAGAACAAATAATAGCAGATACCTTCAGCTACAAGAATCAAGTCTTCTGATAAAAAGTGTTACTGAAACCAAGAGTATATAGACAGTTTTTAAAGCTACGTATTGGATATTGGACCTATTTACTACAACAAGAACTTTTTGTTCTCGTTAACTTCTCCTCATATGATACCCCTGTAGGGGAAGACAAGTTTCTTGATGATTAGATGATCTGGGCGATTATATACTTTCCGATTCTCCGAAGATGCATTATCAACAAATTGTAATATGAACGTGATAACCATTGTCCTATAATTGAGAGTTCTCGATGTTGTGAGACATCTGGGTTATACTCACTTTAATATATTAACTTATACTAGACCTTTCAGTACAACTACTATTCGATTTTATTAGGTTAAGTTATCCATTTCCAGCAACTGGTGTAGGCAAATGATTATGTCTCCACCCCTCTTGCATTACTCACAGTGCCTTCAACTTTTTTTTATGAGAAAGTACACAGGATTCACCATTCCTACAAACAAGGAATGAAATTCAGCATCCACAAGGGCTATAAGAACAACTGGCCAATCCTAAAAGATTTGCAAGAACTTAGAGACCTGCTGAAAGAATCATATACGTAACGAAGTTGAGCTTATCGCAAAACTATAAGTCTGGATGCCCTTTGTTTCAACCAATGAGAACAAACAGTAATGTCAGGGAGTATTCCTGACGGATAGTGAGCTACAGGTTATATCTGCAAAAGTAACTCTGACTGTCAATACATTCTTTTTATTGCTAGGCATTCTATTGCTCCTGATTTTGTGTGTAAGAAGGAAATATCAGCCAGCATGCAGGATACAACAGGTATAATTTGGCTCCTTGCACAAGCAAACCTCTTGAGAAGGAGTAATGAGGATACTTGTTTGCAATGGGAATGGTTTGGAAAAACAATATCAGAAGACAAGGTGATAAGGGAAACTGGAATACTCAAGAATGTTTGCCTCTAGAAATATCCTACATAGAAAGATACCTAAATGCACCATTGCTTCCGGTTAAAACAAGCCATCGTTGAGGTATGCAACTCATTCACAAACCAAGACTATTCTTTTTCTAAGGTAAGTCTTTACCCTGTATTGATGTTTTCCTTTCATTTTTGTTCAAGAGAAAATGATTTGTTACTCATTAGATACCACTGTCTCTTTGTATACAATCGCACCAATCTTGATTTGAAGTTATTGCTTAAGAGTAGCACAATACTCCAAAGTAAACAGCATAAAAGGAGGTTAAAAATAAATTCGGAAATGATTATGAAAATGACTCCTGAATAACGCCAGGGAATCGATCACGAACTCATAATGCACATCTGCATTAAATGTATGTCGGCGTTAATTCAGCTGAAAAAATGCCATAGGCCTTTATGGGAGGAAAACTGATACCCTGCGGGGTGAGACAAGCTTAAGGTAAGGGATACAATGTCTGGATTGGTGCAAGTTCATTTTGGTTTAATGCCACATACTGTTAGGTCTTAAGTTTGATAGGATAAAGATACTCCAGCTATCGTGAAAAATGAGTCAATTTCCGTTTTCCTAGGTTGTTCTATATCTTGAGCGGTCCAAATGCAGTCTTATTTTGTAATTTGGATATATATGGAGTTGTTTGCTTCATTATTTGCTGCTGACTGAATGCATTTAAAAAAAATGTGGGTATGACTGTTAAGCCAAAATTAATTCAACTTTTTACAATACATCATTCAAGAAATAATTGGTGTTTTTTCTGTTACAAAAACATCGGTCTTATGAACAGGAGAATGTAACAATTAAGCATCTTCTTCATAAGAAAGCAATTGATAAGCTTACATAATGAGTAGTTGCCAACGGAAGAAAACTGGAATAAATACTGTGATAAGGGGGATACCGTTCATTATAAATTATTTTGAATAAAAAGTTTAGGAAAACTGTGGATTCAAAGGAAATACTTTTTACTAATTATATTATGGCTAACTATGATACTCAGTGCTCCAATCGAAGCGGATCTTAAAGGGATCTACCACATACAATTTGTCTTGACATCCAATCCATAAGCATGATGATAATTGTCTTTTCACTTTGATTTGATGAAAAACTCATGACTCCATCGACTTATCTAAACATGCCATCGGTGACTGTGCATTTTAAATAAACATATTAACCGAAAATTACTTTCTACAATGTATTTCAAAATGGGAAGTCTTCACACTGTTTTAGTTCCATCATGCAAAATGACCTTACTCAAAGATTAGATTTAAATTACTCTGTGGCAATGCACATTGTTCCTTCAGTAAGCCATGTAAACCACATGGTCTGTCGTTTTGTTTTTCTAAGCCGACTTTCTTTTGCAGGTTAGCGTCAGTTCAAGAGCAACGGGTACCTCCTAATACCCCTGGGGCTGGTCCGCTGGTAGGTGTGGCCAACGGTGACCCCAGAGCCACCTCTCCAACTCCTGCTGAGGAGGCCAGATCCTCAGCGTCTAAGGTATGTGTCAGCACGCCCCCACCTGTGCTCACAGTGCCCGCCCAACCTTCTGTTACTTACACTAACACCAAAACTCACCCACCGCTGTCACAAAAAAAAGTCTATCACCCAGTCTAGGTGGATGATCTAGCTACCCCTCCATTACATTTGAAATCTAAGTGTACCTATATATTTGTAAGAAAGAGAAATATAACGCAATTGAATTCATTGTGTAACTTTTCAGATTTCATAGCACACACTTGCTAATCTTCTTGATCTTTTTTCTATATTTTCTCAAAATAAAAATAAAATGTGATCATTACGGTGTGAAATTCTTTTATGGTAAGGCATTTTTAATATGACAATTGGCAAATACCACAAAGGTATAATAGATCACCCTTCTAGAGGCAAAAGTGTATTTTTAATCGCAATAGTCTGGGACTAACTTTGAAATGATATAAGATATATTTATATATAGTTTTTTTTAGTAACAGCTGCTGTAATGCTTTCTGTCTAAAACATGACTGAAGTTTTTTTTTCTTTGTTAAACGAGCACAGTTTTAGGTAATAAGGGCTAATACAGCTACATTATTTGAGAAAAACGTTGAAGGATTTCCTTCAAGCAAAAGTGTCTAGTTTTCAGTGAACCTTAGAATCACCATATTATACCTACTGATTAAAATTGATTTTATTCACTGAAAAGATTTAAGGAAATTTTTAGTTTTTACCAGTGTTGGTTTACCTGGTCATGCAGAAATGTATTTTATTTTCCTTATGTATCATCATGTTTTCCGTATGAAATGAGATGCTGAATACTCAGGAGACCTTTTTGTGGCAAGGTATTTTGGTATACATTTAGATTTTTTCTCTCCTCTTTAAGGAAGCTTAGCTATTATCTTTTCATTTAGACTTAGGTTTTTTTTATTCACGAGGTAAGGGTTTTGATAAATATTTCTTATTGCTCATTTGGGAATCTTATGCTTTAGTGATTCGGTGCCCTAACCTGAGATGCAATAGCATCCATAGGACTTATGCACACGGAAAATTTCACTCTCTCTCTCTCTCTCTCTCTCTCTCTCTAATATATGTATGTATATACATATGTATGTATATATATTATGTATTAGTAATAATTTTATATGTATATATATGTATATATGACATTATAGATATATAGTAATATATATATATCATATAATTATATTTATCTATTATATATAATATTATAGTATATATTAATAAATATATAAATATATTATATTATATATAAATATATTATATATAAATATATATAAACCTCTCTCTGTTCATTATATCCTTCAGTTCTTCATCGAAGAATTTTTAACTCTAAAAGGTAACAAATGCATAATTCAGTCTATTTTTTCTTTCCAAATAAGTATTAGGGATATATTAGTAAGTCCTCATGCAAATGAAATACCACCGTTTGGTTAAAAGATATCTGGTCAGTAACAGTAGTTACTCAAATAAATCATCCACATGCGACAGATATAATGTTCATTACACTCAAAACACAACGAATTGCTTCTTTGAATACAATAATTAGAACTTAATAGTGCCACAAAAATTTCTCTCATACACACTCCTGAGGAGTAATTTTACCCAAAACACATCAATGCTGTAACCACGACAATTCTATTGAGTATCAAAAAATATTTTAAACCTACATTGGAAATACAATTATTATGCCGTGATAGGAAATGGATATCTTAACATTTGATTTATGCAATGTTGATGTCTTTGCCACTCACAATGCATCATAAAAGTTGCATAAGATTGTTTCTAAAAGATTCCTAAGTCTTCATAATCTCAAAAACTGCATACATGTTACAATTGGATATGTTGGACTTAAATGACTTAGTTTTCCAAAATAAACATTAAAAAAGTAGCTATCCTAGATTTTTTTTTCTAAAAAAGTATTATATTGTAATAAAAAAGCTTATAATGTAACTAGGGTGATTCTTGGAAGAAGGGAATGGCCTATGTTGTAATTCAGTGTAAGAAAGCTTAGGTATCAATAAACATACACACAACTTTTTTACGGTTATACGTATATATTTGGAATATATAAGTATGCATGTGTGTCTGTTTGCAAATATATATTTACAGTCTTTTTGCACAGTCCCATGTTCAAAGTCAAATAAAGCTGACGTGAAGGTCGTTTGTGACCAGCCTTCCCTTCTTTTGGTCCTTCACCTGATGAATTCTGTTAGGCTTACAATCATTCTTCCTTTGGTTTTTAGTTTTAGTTCATGTTAATACAGTTTCCTTTTGTCAGTTACTGCATGTTTTGATTTGCCCTTTTACATCACCATTTCTAGTTTTTGAGTAATTTAGATGATTTATTAGAAATCAGTGCATGCTATTGAACACAATGTTTGATTAAACTCCATGACTGTTTATAATGAATCTCTTCTAATTTGATGCTAAATTGCATGAAGGTTTTACGGAAATGAGAAGCATTAGCCTGTGTGCCATAATGATTGACAATATTTTCATTGATTTCTCTTCAGCTATGTGTACGTGTGCTTTTATCCTCTCCTTAATCGTATTGCAATTTTTGAAATGTCATAGAATATGGCACATGAATTCTTATTTCTTTTAATTCCGATCAGAGATATGCAGTTGTGTACCCTGCTTCCTAAGTTTAACTGAAACATTTTCCAGAGATTTTCTATGCACTATGCGAAAACCTTCCGGTGAGTTACGAAGCAGGAGAGCCTAGCCTTCACTGTATCTGCATATCTCTGAAGATAATCGAATATGTTTTAATTTTCCTGTGATTGCAAGAACTATAGCATATAAGCCCCACAAAATTGGCGTATAGGGTTTTGACTTAGCGCAACCCGTTAAAGATAGTGTCCGATTTATCTAGATAGGATGCATCTGCATGTCGTCTCGTTTCCTCATCTGCGCTCAGACTTTGAGAAGCTGCAGTGTTGATTCTAATTTTGGACTGCATACATAATTGTGAAATTGACTCATGTGCTACCACTGTAACTGTACGAAGACCTTGTACACTGAATCTCCATGCTAATTGATCTTGGCCTTACACAGACGGGTAGCCACAACTCAATATAAAAAGTGTCGTTGCCAAAAAGACTAAGATGTCGTACGGAAAGCAATATGCAGCATTGCCAAACCGCAGATGTTAAGCACATACCTTTTTCAGTTTGCTGGCACCTCTGCCTATATGCTTCAACGTGTATCTTTTCTTTCTTTCTTTTGAAGGAGTTATGTTGTCTCGGAAAAAGAGAGAGAGAGAAAACTCTCTTGGCTACATATTACTGTACAAGTTATCTTTATATCATGACCCTTAGTTGTAACCTCTAAGCTATTTTTTTTAAATAGTTGCAATTATCAATTAAATAGCAATACAGATGATAAAAAACTGAAATACTCTTTGTAAACTTGACCTTCAATAGATTCATGACCCAAGTTATGGCTTTTACCTTTAGCAAACCTTCCCTTTTCTCTGAACCTGTCATCATAGCGTCAGTAGTTTTTGTTTCTCTTATCACAATTGTTGCACACCAGTCAGGTCTAACCTTCCATAGATGCACAAAACACTATCACCACTTTCTGTGGCTCCACTCAAGTTTGCTGCACGATTAAAAACTACCGATCATCTGCACAAAAAGGAATGTTAATCAGTGGAACTTTCTGAACATCGTCAAACCCAAGTCAACTATACCACCTTTCTTCTCATAGTACTTGTGTGTGTGTCTGTGCTTGTGGGCGTGTGTACAATTTATGTGTGTATGTGTTAATATGCATACATATTATATTTATATGTACCTATCTATAATACGCACTCATGTTGCAAATATATATATATATATATATATATATATATATATATATATATATATATTTATGTATATATATAATATATATATAATATAATATATATATATATATATAATATATAATATATAAATATTAATATAATTATATATTAATAATTATAATATATATATAATTATATATATATATAATTATATATATAACAGAAAATATAGAAAAGTGAGTGTTGTATAAATAAATCTTTGCATGTATGTATGTGTGTATGCATATGTACATACATGTATGGAAGAATGTATGCATTTTTTTTTCTTGGGAAAAGACTTTGACAAAGGACATGTTCTTCCCTCTGTAAGACATCACGTTATCTTATTCTGTAAACCTGTACATATTGTCTTGAACCACTACAAGTTAAAATCTTTTCCCTCATCAAAAACGATAAAAGAGAATTCTAAAACTTTTCTCACCTATGAAATCTTCTGAAGCCCGTGGAATTAGGTTGGTCAGAGCATTAGCCGCAAGAAAGAAAGTATAATATATAGTAAGATTTGTGTGTCGCCAATTCCACGCGGCTTGTTTAACTCTAGCTCTGAATCCCTGTTGTCAATTGTTCCATCCTTCAGACTTCTTCCTGATCCTATGAAAATGGTCCTCATGTCATGTGGAAATAAGGTCCTTGATGATATCCTCATTCTTCACTTAACAGATACTGGCCTACAATTATACGTATATGAATGCAGGCATCATGCATATATGTATAATATATGTGTACATAATGTTGTGGTCTCTATTTTGAGAATGAGCTGTGCCTCTTTTTTAAACTTTTTTGGTTTTAATTTTTTTTTTATCTTTTTCAAGTTCTATTTTAGTCACATTTGGAATTTTTTCTTTCGTCTGGCATTTTGCTTAGGCCTTTGTAAACGTGAGCTTTTGCTAATGATTAGAATTTTACCTGGTTATTTTTTATAAAATGTTTTTTAAATACCAACATATTTTTGATATGGCATATATGGAATCACGTTTTACAATTTTTGACTAGTTGTGCTATAGAAATACAGTGACACACATATCCTCGCAATTTCCAAAAACATACCAAGACACCAGTACAGACCTTCACATTCACGAAACACCACCTTGTTTGAAAGCAAATCTCACCTTATATTACAGGTGAGAATTTTTACTCTATTTTCTTAACTGTTGTGTACAATTCTCTGTTTCTTTTTACACTCATATACATTTTCTATGTTTTTACATTTTTCTATATTTCCATATTTCTATTTTTTCATAGAGAAGCAAACAGGGCTGGAAATGGAGTTCGCACTTCAAGGAGACTGTGGCATCTACCGAGTAAAAAATATTCACTGTTTTGCATCGTACAATTTCATTTTTTTTCACATATTTTACTTACTATTTGCTCGCTTATTTGTGTAACCTAGTTCATTCTTTATCCTGTTTTCGTATAAATGGTTTTCATCTGAATATAACGTTGAATTTCAAAATATTTTGCTCTTGATGTCGCGCATGCATAGATGTAATATTTCATAATCTATTGTTCCATCTTTTAAAGGCTTCATTTAGGCTTCTCATGATCGCAGTTGATATGTAGGTTGTTTCTTTTACGGTATTGGGTAATCACGAGACTAGAGTAGTTAATGTTCCATATTCTTCTGTTATTAAGATATGATTTACTAGTCAGAATATTTTATTTACGTCATGTTCAGGTAGAATGTTTTCCATTGTTTGATTTTTTTTATTTCTGTTTATGAAATATTGTATAGAGCTATAATTTTAAGATTTTAAGATAACGGGAAGGTAGATTACTGTTCAATGAGTTTGGAATTTTGAATACCGCTTATTATGAAAAATCTCATCATATTCATAACTCTTCTTCCGACGTTTAGAGTTGATTTTCTTATATAAACTCGTAAACAAATCAGCACGCACTATACTTCTGTCATTTTGCTCTTTTAACATTAAAGTGGTAAGTTTGTCTCTACTGGGGTGAGATATATTTCTTGAATGAAAGTTGATTATTGTGTAAACTTCTTTTTTCTATACTCATAAATAATAATAATAAGAAATGTAACATGGCGCCACTAACAGCGACTTACACTCAATACAAGTATCCCTTGAGAATAAATTCACATTTTCTCTCTACACCGAGGTAGAAGAGCGAATTACCTCCAAGTTGGATATGGCCTATGTGAGTTGCAGCAGCTTTTTATATACATTTATATCGACATTGTCTTAAAAGCCAATTTCAGCGGAGAGTGGTATTCTATCAGTGCTTCTTTGACATCAATACGTAAAGTTCATGTACTTCGTCATAAGGTTGATTTCTTCTCGAAACAAAATGGTATGTGAGTAAAGCCAAAGGAAGTTCTGATGAAATATCATTCTCTTATATTTGTGTACTGTAGTTAAGTGGTTGGTCTTCCCTCTGGCTTCATGGCATGGGACACTGTTGGAAAACAATAAACGACCTTTTATTTGCTCTGAAATAGTCGTGCGAACAGAGTTATTTGAGTTGTCTTTTTTGAGCCTTCTTTTTCTGTTGATGATTTACAAGAGGTATTTGGAAGATTCCTGCGACTATTTCACTGTATGATGATCTCAAAGAAAGACAAAAGAGATTGAAGGTTTTTTGTTCCAGTTTACCCTCTTACACGTTTCTTTTAGATCTTGGAATAACTTCTGCTTAAAAACAATGGAGAGAAAAAAATGTAAAAATAAAATTGTGCTCAAGAAATGAATTGGGATTCTAGTAAAAGATCTTGTAGGATATACCTGATTAGATAACAGAAAATAGATATTTTTCTATATGCATAAGGATATCTCAATATATGTAAATGCGTTAATTTTAATCAATATGTAAATATATAAGTGTACACGTTTGCATTATACATATATATATATATATCTATAATATATATCTTTTTAGTCATCTATATTATATATATATATATAAATATATATATTATATATACTCTCTATTTTTTATTATATCTTATCTCTACACATATATTATCTCTATATAATATATAACATTATATATCATATATCTATATATATAAATATATATAGATATATATATATATAAATTATTATATAGGATTATATTATTATTAATATATTATATATATACTATATATATAGATATATTTTATATATATTATATATATATATACTATATATATATATTAATATTATATATATATATATATATATATATTACTATATAATTATATATATATATACTATATATATATATTATATATTATAGTATATATATAATATATATATATATATATTAATATATACATATATATATTATATAGATATATATTATATAAATAATATATAAATACTATATATATATATATATATATATATATATATATATATATATATATATATATATATATATAGTAAATGGCTGCGTGTATGCACAAGACTGTTCAGGGATATCTATATAGGTATTTTGAAATTAGATAGTCAGTTAGCAGACACAAATCAAATCAAATGACAAAATGGCAGTTCAAAAGTTGGTGACCATTAAGTACATAATCACTGAATCCACAGGAAATTTTTGCCGAATACGATGAATCCTATTAGACTTTTATAACTCAGAGAAAATCTTTTTATAAGAATAGAATTTTAAGTGAAATGAAAATATACCCGCTTGTATTTATGTTATGAAGCTAGGTTTTAGCTTGTTTTTTCAAAGATTTTTTTTTTGACAGTTTTGTATCGACAGATATCAGCATATTCTCATCGGAAATGCACGAGCTTTTAGCATTCATTAAAAGAAGTAGTAATTGGGTAAACTTAATGTAATGTAGATGCTTTGCAACATTAACAAGTAGTTTAATTGGAAGCTGAGGTAGACGTAATGATTCAGTATTTATAAAACTTAGATTAGAAGTAAACCTAAAGATAAAAGTAAAGCTTCTGTACAATAGTAATATAGCCACCTCCACTAAGAAAACCCTCTGCTCGTAGTAAGCCTCCCTTTCGCGGGAATTTCTTTGTTCGTCAAATACAGGATAAGAATCGGAAGTGCTTTATTTTCTTTTCTTTTTCAAGTACAAGATGTTTATCCAGTGATGCTTTGAAAGTGGGTGATGCTCTCTTAATTCATTTGACATTTATGCAAATGACCTAAGGACAATTTATTATTTCCTCGGTGGTGTTATAAAATAATGAGAGACAAACCATTGGAACAATACTAATAATAAAAATAAACATTTATAAAACGCAACGAAAAATGGCAATATCATGGTTTCTTTTTTTTTAAATGGGAACTAAAATGAAAATTAAATTAATCATTTAATATGCTACGTTTTATTTAAAAGGGTATTTTCATAAATGAAGAATATAGAAGTAATCAAGTGAAAATAAAAATGTCTTTAAGAAGCAAGGGCAGTTAATGTGAGCCTTGAGTTCATAATTTTCATGAATTGTACGTATAATTTTAATATTTTCAGAATTCCTTTAACATTTTTTAATCTTCACGAACCATTTGTAAAATTGAAGGAGCCTATAAACTCCTAATCATGGGTTGCACCTAAATGCCAAAGTACTCTTACGGTCTTGAATAAAGGCTTTTCAAGGTACCTCCCATTTAGATGGTACGAGTTACCAACCAAACATCATTACCACACGCTAGAGAGTAATTTATGCGTTCGTTTGCACTTTGCATCCAGGAATCTTTTAATATTTACTCTATTCATAATTCTCGTACAGAATCTTCTTTATTACCGAAGATGACTTCAGACCAAAACTAATATTTGCAAAGGTAAACTTCCATATAAGATTTACTCTGTTGGGTGTTACAAACCTAAAATTGTGTGTGGAGGATTTTGCATGGGAAGTCTCATTAAAAGCCTATGCTCACGAGCAGGAATGAGATCATTAATGTCGTCTTCAACACCAACCAAGTATACTCTACAACCATACTAGTTTCGGAATACAAGAAATCTCTTTATAACATCATTATTTTGAATTGTTAAGAATTTGGGTATTTTGCACATAAAAGAGTAACCCATCACTCAGGTACATTTAAATTTTGCTATAAAGTGGCACATTATATGCCTTATGCTTCTTCCCTAGGTATTTTTTTCGATTCTAAATTGAAAGCATCAACGATAAATCGGCTTTCATGAAGTTCATGTGAAGTCTTTAGTCATTAGGAAAAATTATAGTTTTTTTAGCCTCAGTGATGATGTGATCTTTGATTAATTGAAAAATGGGAAAGATTAAATTAAAAAGAAAGTGTGAGACTGGAAATTCGGTTCCACATTATTATTATTATTATTATTATTATTATTATTATTATTATTATTATTATTATTATTATTATTATTATTATTATTATTATTATTATTATTATTATTATTATTATTATTATCTCAACTAGTAAGAAAGGGTTTGCTCAATGGGTAGCAACTTTTTTTTCCTGTAGATTTATGGAGATTATACAGGGTGTGAGAATTTTAGCTCATCTGCCAGAACCTCGCCTCAGACCTAAATGTGTGGTATATCCTTGTAACACCACCTACAACAACTTTTTCTTATGATGGGGAAGATGGATCAAATTCATCAACAGTGATCCATCCCGCCAAGCCTACGCTGATCAACGCATGAACAGTTGAAAGATATTTATGCATATTATTTTTGTTAAGTCAGAGAAGAAATCCATAAGAAATTTTTACACAGTCTTATACCCTTTCAAATACCTGGTTCCCCTCTCATGTAAAGAACTTTTTTCCTCTGAGTGATATTTTTATTTTCTTAATATTTTTATTATATTCATTTGGTTTCATTGGGTTCCAAAAGCTTTGACGAACTTTCTCTGAGCATTCTTTGCTTTCTATTTCTTTTTATATGTACAACAGCAACACAAAGTCAAACTCCAGAGATTGCCACCTTTCTCCTCTGTTCATTTGAAGTACCAACATTGGGTATGACTTGCAAATCCTGTTTATGCACATCTGATAGATGCTCATCGTTCAGAGTACCAGGATTATTTTTTTTTATTACTCACTTATAATAAGGTCCACGGCTATTTACTCAGAGCTCCTTTGCTAAGTTAATGTCTATGTAAGTAATGAACAAGCAGTGTCATTTTCTTATGTTGAGGAAACAGTCTTATATTTACCTGACAGATTTAATTCTTATTATTATTATTATCATTATTATTATTATTATTATTATTATTATTATTATTATTATTATTATTATTATTATTATTATTATTATTATTATTATTATTATTATATTATTATTATTATTAATATTATTATATTATATATTAATTAATATAATAATAATAATAATAATAATAATAATAATAATAAACCAAGTATTTGAATTGGTATAACACTACGTAAAAATTTTTATGGATTTCCTCTGACTGAACAAAAAGGAAGTGAATGTGAAATGAAGAGCTGCCCTTTTGGTTTTCTCGAGCCACCATACTTTGCATGAGAGGCAACGGTTTGGTGAAGAACAGTAAGAAAAAACACCTTTTCAATGTTCATGTGTTAACAATCATCGTAGGCTTGGTAGAATGGATTAATGTTGATAAATTATTATTTTTATCATTATTGTCATCAAACTGTAACTGTTTAAAAGTCATATACCTTTCTGTGGGACAGAAGTTTAAAAAGTGTAATAGGATACTCATGATATGGTATAATCAAGAGTTATCTATTTTACTCAAGAAAAAATACATTGTGAAATATATACAATGTATAACTGGCAAAATAACAGGCTTTTGTTCCATACGATAGGGCAAGGTTTCAATGACGTAGGATTATAATAACTGCAGTAGAGATTAAGGGTCCTAATTATGTGCTGTCTATTGCCGGGAAAGTGTCATTATGATTATGTTTGTTGCTTTGTTGGTGGTTTGCCTATATGATCCAGTTAACTCCAGTGAGCTTTAGGCGCTTCTTTGTAACATCTCTCGATGTCTCGGTACTGGCTGGACTGAGTGTCTAGTTTAGGGGAGCATTGTGATTATGGTGATAATGTTGTTACTATGCGAATTAGTAGCAGAAGAAGTATTTTTATGGCCGTAAAACTGAGGGAAGGCATGTATCTTTATATCAGTTAGGAGACAGTGAACATATTCTCGTCTGTCGACAGCATTATAATAACGTCGTAACCTCGCTTGTGTTCATTATACTCCTACCTTCTTAAGAGCATGTGTAACTGCTTTAGGAAGAAATGTTAACCAGTTTATATTGTAAACATTTTAGACTGTATTTTATTCAGTATTTCTTCAGTAAAAAAAAATGTAAAAAAAAAAAAAAAAACTTGACTCTTGATTATGTTCATATCCTTGGATGAATCCCAGAGTAGTACGAATATCAAGCGATTTTTAATGAACCTCTGTTATGCATGAACAGGGATCGAGTCCAAAAAATAGAATTTTCACTGAAGTCGATATAATTTTCATAGAAACGCGTTTGCAGGAGGGTTGACATTTCCAATTCCATAATCACTGTATTATCATTATTATCATTATTATAATATAGTTCACTGTTTGTCTGAGTCATATACTTAGGGATTATTCCTAATAAAGCATTCTCTATAAAATACCAATTCTATGAACTCAAAGCCAGAGTAGAATGCTTTTTGGTGTTGCAAACTAATAAAAAAAATTAAATAAGAGAAAATATTTGTTCAACATAGCATACAGATAGGTATAATAAATTTTCGAACATACCTTACTAATGCTGTATATTAAACTGTTAATTCCGAAAATATCTGATATAAAACGGCGTAAATTGAGCCAACTCCGTTCCCCTAGCCAAAATTAATGGCAAATAAGTAATATGTCAGTCACGCTGATGAAATCCTTTGCATACTATCGTTATGGAATATTTTTTATGTCTGCAATGTGTATGTTTATTATTCCTAGGATCAGTTCTTCCTATTTCTTTATCCTTACCTCTTCCGTCAGAATACTGTGTACGACTGTTTATTGTTATCATTATAATTATTGTTATTTAGCTTTAGGATCATGACCATTCTGGGAAAGGTTGGAACCTTAACTGGCTTTTTCACTTGACAACTGTATGAGGATCCAGGATAATATCTTATTTTTGCTTAAAAAAAAAAAAAAAAAAGTTCCAAAATAAAACAACTCATTCATTCGTACATTTGGGCCATATCATTTATAACTTTAACGTTACGTTTTTTTTTTTTTTTTACAAGGAATGTGACAGCAATTCTGAAAATGTTGATAACAGCAAACGCATTCCTACTTATCGTAAGTGAAGATGTAATAAGGTACAACAATAGGCCCAAAACTATTATCTCTTACTAGGCTCAGGCTTCGAAGATGTGATTCTAATATATTTCGAATGTCTATATATTCACAGTATACAGCTTTGAAAGTCATGCAATTACATGCAGATATATTGATTTTAGGCTATTAAAATCTTGAAAATAGTCTATAACTTTTCATGATTTACCAAGCAAAAAATGTGTAATTTGACCCTTTAATTAAACTTTAGGATCATTGAAAAAGTTATAATGAAATAAAAAATGGATAATAAACAAAACTTTCTCCCGAAGTATCACTAATGCTTATCTTATATAAAAAATAATACGTACATGATTTTTCATATTAATGCTCCAGTTATCAAATACAAAATAAACTGCTAAAAAATTTCATATCATAAATTATTCAGACTTAAGAGTATGGCAATATACGCAGGTTTTAGAAATGTACTCTAAGCAATTCTAAAATATCCTTTTCATTTTTCACAATTTTCTTCAACAAGGTATACAATGTAAAATGTTTCCTAAATTTCTCACGTGAAATGTAAAAGTTGTTAAAAGGATTTTATCTGAGAAAAAAAAATGTTGGATACTAAATCATTGGAATGAACATATTACGAGTTTGATATGTAGGTAACATTTAAGATCAGTGCTCAATATTTATAATAATTATTTAATATAGTTCTCAAATGTGTAGTTATTATAATAATTGTTGCCATGAATGTCGTTATCCTTCTTTAAATTTCCTTTTTTTTATAAGAAGGTTTTACCCTTTCGTTTGCAAATAGATTGCTGCAGATTATAAGGCTGGTATCCCCTTATCACTGCCTACTACGATGGTGAACATTTTTTATATATTCATAGTTTTTGGTTTACATGGTGGTCACACAAATCTGTAATGAATACACTAAACGTTGCTTGGTACTATTTCTAAACCTCACCTTGGAAAATTTTTATTCTATCTTTATTTTGCTCTCACAGGTTTCCCAATATTTTAATATCCTGGTTTTAAGGTCACGAGGTCACAAATAGTATGTTGATATTTTTGCTTACGAAATAACTCAATAACAGATATTTATTTTACTTGCCTATTCACTTTCAATCGTATGCCACCTCAAGACCTTGAAGGATTTCCATTGAAACTGTAGATTACATAACACAAAATTCTTTTTACCCACGATATTTTTTTTAACAATGGAACTAGGAGTCATGATTGTACCATAGATACATACATACACACACACACACATATATGTATATATATATATATATATATATATATATATATATATATATATATACATATATATATGTGTGTGTGTGTGTGTTGTGTGTTTCTGTGTATATATATATATATATATATATATATATATATATATATATATATATATATATATATATATTCTTTAAATGGTTAAGTGTGACATTAGCCACAGATGACTAGAGCCGAATTTCATTGGAATTTTCTCTGGGTATATTATATAACTGTATTTGTATCAGGATCAATGCCTTATTCTCATGGATAGGACCGACACCTACCACTGGCTGTAATCAGATCTGGATGAGAAATGGTAAATGAAATTTGTCGAAATTTCCCATAATACCACTTGTTTATCTGAAATTTAGTTTTTGAAAATTTTGTTTGGGGCAAGCCTAGGCACCAAATTCTTTATGTTGAAACCTAAAATTTTATTCACCTTAAGAAGTGTTAATGGAAAATATCTTTTTTACGTTTTTAATTTCATTTATACATTTTTACATTTAGGCTGCAGTAGGTATGGCGAATTGGATCATATCAAAATCTACTTATAGGTACATGTAATGTAACGGGTACACAGACACACACACATACACACACATATATACACACTATATAAACATATATATATATATACTATATATATATATATATATATATATATATATATATGATATATATATACATATATATATATATATTATATTTATAATATAGATATATACACATATATATATGATATATAATATATAATATATATATTAATATATATATATATATAATATATATATATATATATACACGTGTCTGTGTGTGCGTGATTAATTGCATATACTCAAGTGTCAGTATATGTGCCACTGCATATGATAGCGTATATGCATTGTATGTTTGTGTGGATGGTGACAGGAAAAGTTGAAATGTTCCTAAATTATGGAAAAGTCTCTTATCTAAAGGCCGATGGACGCTGCACTTTTTTTGTAAATCAAAAGTCTGTAATGCGAAATAAGTAAAAATCATCAAATGACTCCGCTTCCTTGTAATCTATGTAATTGTTAAATAAGATAAAAATAATAGAAGCAATTAGATATTAAGTTGCGAGAGTGAAGAAATGGATTGCAATTCAAGTAGAAGGTTAGGTGGCAGAAAAATGCAGAAGTATTTCGGGTAGAGTTCTTGAAGTATTGAAAAGAATGAAAGAATTGGCGATAGAGTTGAAGAGGTAGAATAGATTAACAATGAAAAAGTAGTTAAAGTAAATAAAGATGGTCCAAAAATGCAAACGAAGATCAGGGAAAATAGATTTTATGAGACGTTGGTTGTGCTGTCCCTTAAATCAGAAGTGACTGAGAATAAGGTGATTTAGTTAGTGGATATGGAGTTTTTAACTAATGAGATTTAAAAAAAGTTTAGTAAATTTTATTTTTCAGAAACTGACTTAGTGATTATTCAAAGAACAAGGCGTAATACGACTTCCAGCTTACTCGGGACGCGTGCAAGATTTCCCCCTCATTCATAACAAATCAAACACGCTCATATATGCTCAGTTATAAGTGGAAACACAAAATAATCGACCAGGAGCATTGCGTAAATTCTATATTCATTACACTAAATAAATTAAGACATGTTAAAATTTACGGTCCAATAGTCTTGTTTCCCCCACGAAAATTAAAACAAACGCCTAATATTTTATTATAAATAATTTTTCTCTACTGCCTAACATGCACATTTATTTTTTACATTTTCATTCTAATGAATAAATCATAAATATTCTATCCTATCTTTAACTAAACGCGAAACACCTTTTTCGGACCTTTGTAGGCTCTTCTATATACCTTCCTACCCC
>NC_061108.1:84689098-84691598 GCF_015104395.2 Macrobrachium nipponense
ATATTGCGCGAAGAATGTCCATGATGACGCCCAGCCAGCCAGCAAGAGAATGAGAATCCTTCGACCAATGGAAATTCAGCACCCAATGACGTCATATTTGAGATTCAAACGATCGAGTGCAGTAATAAAAACCGTGTTTGTTAATTTACAATCCAATCCTGATGAAGCCGCCGAGAGAAGCGCAGATAAGGTCCAAAAAAGAACAAATGGAAAAAAATCAAGAACGATTTTTTCTTATTCTGAGAAGTTTGCCAGAAGAGAAGAAGAGGTATTGACTGATTCAAAGTCTTGATAAGATGATAGTATCTACAAACAATACCATCGGCTTCAATAGAAATAATATTTTGAGCGAAGTGTACTGCCTTAGGTCCCCGGTATTCGTCCGTTTTGGCAACAATTCGGTTATCGTTGTAACAGTCGTTCAAAATCCCTCCCTCTCTTCCTATGTCAGAGCTACGTTTAATAAAACTGAGCGACAACAATCTCCAGATTTTGCATACGCTTACTGCTTTCAAGGTTCGAAAACGACAGCGTACACAAATAACGCTGCTCCAGTTATTTGTCTTGTATGTCGAGTGACTTCTTTTAGATATGAATATTTATTTGATAATAACTTTACAGGCCAACTTTCTTTGTGAGTGTGAAGGGCTAAAGGTGGTAGGAGGTAACATTTGCTATCGACTCTTTTTCGCCACATGACGGCAACTTTATCATATCACCGAAAAAGGGGCGCTGTCCATCTGGCCAGACATATTTGCTCAAAGGTTTTTGACGGAGAAGTTCCAGAGAAAATGAGAACACCCTTAAATTTGATTGCTCTCATTGAGCTTGAACACAATAATTCTCCTGAATCTACCACGATGGTAGAGTGCCAAGAGAACAAAATTCAATCACTTAAAAAAATTATAACATCAAATGTCTGAAGTTTTTTCAGTGTAAATGCCAGATATTCACATACCAAGGAATGAGGAACATTCCAATGTCATTTCTTTACTATGTATTGCTTGTCACCACGACTAGAAATATTAACTCTGGATAACAGCAGATCAAGACTCACAAAAGGAGCTTGTCTGTACAATAATCAGATAGCTGATATGCTTGAGAGCCCTCAGAAAAAAAATAATGGGGGAGGTCGTCTCCACATGGGAATGAATGTTTAATAGCGTAAATCATATCTTTGCTCTCCTAAAAACCTACATTCCGCAAGCTTAACATTTTTTACGATCTAGCTGATCACGAACTTTCTACCAGCTGTGGGGCGGAAAGTCTTTGTGCATAATCGTTCGCTAATGCATGTTGCAGATACCTACGCAACGGAAACATACAAAAGCATATGGGTTTATATAAACATAAGCATACTTATCATAAATATTTTGTCTTTTTAGGTATGAAGGTATTGTATGAAATGTATTAAAAATACAAGTGAGTTACGCTTGCAATTTGGTATTATTATTATTATTATTATTATTATTATTATTATTATTATTATTATTATTATTATTATTATTATTATTATTATTATTATTATTATTATTATTATTTGCATTTTGTGCCAGAATGTGCTGTTTAAATTCTTTTTCATTAAAGATTTTAACGCCCAGTGTCTTTGATAACTAATATTATACTAATATTGGATATGCAACGCAGGAATATTTCTTTTATTACGCAATCAATTCCATATTTGTTTTATAATCATTAATCCTGTAAAGAAATCCATCAATTACCAATGCTTTATCCTTATCCAGATTGCAGTTTTCTTCGTTTGAATTTCTTTACCTTATTTACATCTACCATACTTATATTTAGATATATATTTATTGTAATTTGTTAAATGATGTAGTAGATATTACTTTCTGAAAATTTGTAGTGCTAACTATGGCTATAAAACCTCTCTCTCTCTCTCTCTCTCTCTCTCTCTCTCTCTCTCCTCTCTCTTCTCTCTCTACTCTCTCTCTCTCTCTCTCTCTCTCTCTCTCTCTCTCTCTCTCTCTCTCTCTCTCTGTTTGTCTTTCTGATAATATCCAACTATCGTCTTTATTTCCTTGTGGCAATACTGTGACTGAATGATTTTTTTTTGAGTACTTAAATAACAAAAATGTCCTTCTAAATAGAGAAGTGAATGTTGCATTACTGATACGATCTTAAACTTATGTGTTGTTTTAGAATAATTTCCTAATTGTAAATCATCCTTGTGCTCTGTTATTTCATTCATCTTTTCTTGCCTAGTTCATCTGAATTTGGCTCTTTTTCCTTTATTTATTCCAATTATGTGATGTTATTTAAAAAAAAAGTATCTTGTCTATATGGACTCTGAACTGATCCTATTTTTCCTACCCTTGGCTTAGCTCGGCCCAGTACGTAGAGTTAGCGGCTCAGGGGTGGACTAGCAAACAGGTTAGCCTAGCTTAACGCCAGCTCAAAATAAATCCATCATGATAACTTAGATCTCACTTTTTCTCTGGAGTACACTTCTTGTGTTTTCTCGAAAGAGAAATCAAAT